>NC_070592.1:25814750-26114750 GCF_027409825.1 Scomber japonicus | reverse complement strand
CATCTGTGCTTACTCAAAGTTACTTGAAGGTCTTTTTTGGAGTCTTCTTATTCTGGAGAGCTGTGTGCTTGAAATATCGGTCCCCCATTTGTTGCGATTATGTCTTCGCACTGGGGAGAATTAAGTCGATGAATTGATTGTCCTGATTCTTGTAAGAAATGCAGGTATGCAGAAATAAGGACTTAGAAAACAACAATAAACAATTTAAAAGGCCCAGTCCCTGATGGATTGATTTCTTCACACAGTCACTTCATGGTAGAGAATGCAGACCATCTGCCATCTCCTGCACACCAATGATGGATTGTTCCTTTAATAATAAGTCTTCTCAGTCTTTGTCAGGTATGTCAGGCACTCTGACAAACCTTATTTGTTCTCCATGTGTAACTGAATCTTCTATTGTTTGTCTTTTTCTTTGCATTCAGACACGTTTGGTGTGCAGTGCAACTGTGGTAGAATGTACAGCTTTGCAGGAATACACCAGCAAGCTATGTGAGCTATCTTACTAATAAAGTTATACATTCAAAGATACCAGAAGCTAATTGGGACCATATAGGCAGCCATGTGCCATGGATGCCCAAAAATGTTTTTATCCAAGGCAAAGTCAATTATTTCAAGGTTGTTTTCTCTTCTTTATATTTCTTTTAAATATTGAAAGTGTGATGATTAGTAAAAGTACATTGCAAACTAGGAGTGTGCATCTCTACAATATAAGACTAAACGATGAGTATCTAGATACACAGGGTATGATACAATTCAGGGACGATACATTTTAATATGGAACAACTTGGTTCAATTTGGAAGGATTTGATGCAGTTAGATTTGGTATGATACAATGAGATATGCAATCTGATACAGTTCCTTGTTTAAAGTAGTGATTAATTTTACAGTACATCACACATTATAGTCAGTCCTATAAATGTGGCATTGCTTACCTTCAAATAGATATCAGTTCAGAACCATGTCATTGTGTTTATTACTGTAGTACATTGGATTTTGAGAACTTTGCAAAGCCCTTTTGACAATGGAAACAAACTTAATATTCAATCATCAATATTGGCATAAAAGCCCAAATATGTTTTACACCCTAACTGTAAACGGTTTGTGATATCACATCCAGGTCAAAAATCATAACTATAGGCAAGGCAAGGCAAGGCAGTTATATTTATATAGCGCATTTCATACACAATGGCAACTCAATGTGCTTTACATAAAACAGAAACATTAAAACATACAATTAACCCCCCCCCCCCCCACATAATAAAAACAAAGTACAGAAAAATAGAAAGAAATACATAAAATGCTAGAATAGAGCATTAAATATAAGATTACAGCATGAAATTATAAATTAGCTTTAAAATCATTATAAGGACATAGAGTGCAAATTAAAGATTAAAATGTAAAGTGCTTTAAAAGAGCTCAATCATAAGCACAGGAGAAGCACAGGAGAAGAGTGAATGATTATTATAACCAATTTATTTTTCTTTATTCCTCATGCCAATTACCATCCACTTGACATTTGATCTATATAAGCTGTTGCTGTTATAAACTGTTACTGTAATTGAACTTTAATTCCTATAGGAAGTTTCTGCTGTCTTGTATTTAGTGAGATAATAGTGGACATTCAGCTTCTGCCGACTGTGAATTTGGCATTTCAGCTGGATGGAAGTACAGGCAGTCTTTTTGTCCATCCAATTCTGCATGAATTGTTTACACTTTGCTTTGTGAATGGGAAGCACTTGGAGGAAACAGTCTTTTGCAAAGCACTCAAAAGGTGGAGCCAGGGGAAAATACATGTGTTGAATATTAGATAAGAATTTTGAATTGAATGGAATTGAGTGGTCGCAGCATGTGGGTCTACAGTATGCACCGATGGTCATGACTAGCAAACAGAGCAGACTGACAGAACTCATCAAACAGAAGTACTTTCCATGCTTAGTCAGGAAGCACTCCTGGCAAAACAAAGTGATGAATTCAATCAAGTTTAGGACAGTTTATTGTAAGAAACAATATAAAAAATACAAATAACCCTGTGACTTGCACCTGACTGGCACTTCAGGATTAAATGGAAAAACGATTACTCCACCACTTTTCTGTTATTTAGCTTATGAGAAGGACAGTTAAGTTAAGGTATGTTGAAAGTGAACACTAAACAAATCATTGTTGCAGGAAGATTGAGGATATGGTCAATGAAAGGACACAAACTGTATTTCAAGGTAAGTTTTTCAGTCAGTCAGAGGCTAACCTCTCACACACTCTCACACAAGGTGAACCATTAGATTCACAGTCATAGTCATCGTGATGTCAAGAAACTCAACCCAATGATATAATACAACAGACAGGAACCAGTGCCTTTTCAACAATGATTTAAAATTGCCTGGCGAATGTCCTGAGAGAGCGAGTTCCACAGTATAGGAGCTACCACACTGAAAGCCCTGCTCCCGAAGGTTTGCCTTCTGGTGCGGGGGATGGACAGGAGGCCCAAGTCGGCGGAGCGCAGGTCCCGTGAAGGGTGGTAGATATGGAGAAGGTCCGTTAAATACTGGGGTGCAACGGCATGAAGAGATTTATAGGTGAGAAGAAGAAGTTTAAAAGTGATGCGGAACTTAATTGGAAGCCAGTGCAGCTGTTTGAGTGTGGGGGTGATGTGCTGCCAGGGTTTTGTTCGAGTGAGAACCCTGGCAGCTGAGTTTTGGACGTGTTGGAGCCTGTCCAGTGTTTTATTGGGGACCCCATACAAGATGGCATTGCAATAGTCCAGACGTGAGGTGATGAATGCATGTATGAGAGTCTCGGCAACTGAGTCAGAGAGTGAAGGACGGAGTCTTGAAATGGTGGAAGAAGGCGAATTTGGTGACAGACTTAATGTGTGTGTCCTATGAGAGTGTGGAGTCCAAAATAACAACAAGATTGCGCACCTCCGAGGACAGCGAGATGCAGGAGCCATCAACTTGTAGGATCATCAACTTCATCCTGGTTTGTTCAGGATTGTCCTGGTTTCAAGCAGACTCAACAATACAAATAACAAATATCTGTGAAACACTTTGCACCATGCATCTGAATTCAACACTGATTTGTCTACGTGTGTCAATCAATCAGTGTGTCATTGTCAAGGCTGTTGGTAGCCTATGACGCTTGCGGCTCTTTCTGACAGAACCTATCAGTATGCTAATGATCAGCCACCGTGCCAAAGAGAGAATTATGAGGATTAAAGCAAGAAAAGATTTGTGAGCCTGAAAAGTTGTTCGGGAGAAATATGTACAGTGTATTGAATGAAGTATTGAATATGTTTAAAACTGCTCTATGCCTGAAATCAAGCATCGCACCTGAGAACTTTAACCCCTGGAGTTGGTCTTTTCTAAGGAGCCCTAAGAGGCTTACTCCTTCCTTTATAAACTACCAGCCAGTGAAAATGCTGCGTTCTGCACACACTGCATGAGTATTTTCGGTTGTGCATCGTAGAAACACCAATATAAAAGATCATTAACCCTTAAACAGGCAGCGTGCACCAGGAGATACAGACTCTTTAAGGAGCATGATTGGTTAAGGTGGTTGTTTAAATGTATATGTGCCTTTAATTGGTAGAATTGAAGCTTGTGGTAGGTCTATACTTTGATAGAAATGATAAAAATCTGTTTAGAAACTAGTATGTGTGATATTAATGAGCAGAATGTATCACTTTACTATGTTAAATAACACATTTAAGTGTTTTTACCACTATGACCATTTTAAACCTTAATAAGGGCAACGCATCCTGGTGGAGATTCAACTCATAAAATCCAAAATATATTAAAAATATGAGTGGAAATGTTTTACTTTAGGTGTAAATGACATAACTAGCGACATCAAATTGGGATTTTTTCATCTAATTTTCCACTCCTGCCTGTTTAAGGGTTAAGGCGGCCAAACATAAATGATGGTTTCTCTGAGAGATGAGAAAAGAAGAGTTACTACAAAGTGTAAAGTACCCAGCAATCCTCTGAAATGCAACTTTCTTTTAAAGGCTTTTTTTTTTTTTTGTAATTAACAAGGAGCAATTGTGATTTAATGTTTTGACGTTTTAATCTTGTGAAAGCCTGTGGCACAGTGATGTGAGGGTGTAAGTTAAAGTGTGATGTTGTAAGGTAAGTTATTTATAGGCCATAAAGAGTTTTCTACCTTGTTTTGTTTAACAAAAAAACAAAAAAAGTCACAGTCTGCTATTTGGTTGGCAGCCTGTGCTTGTGTTCACTGATAAATACCTTGGTGGATTTTGGGAGACAAAACGATTGTTCATCTGCTGAGGCATTGTCTATGGTGTTGATAGATACGTTTGGTAAGTGTAAGTGTTGTGTGCTAAGTGCTAAAATAATGTCCCCCATCCTGATGAAAATGCCAATGGTGTGTTGGCATTAGCACATACACATGCATGAACATGTGGTACAGTTAAGGTTCCCAGTTTGAGGGTTTGAAAATACAGTCATCAGTCTCAGTTAAAGAGCCAAATATTTTTCTCCCAGCCAAAATGTCAGTGAGTTCTTGACATGCATTCATTAGGTAGACAGAAAAATAATTCTAATAGGATGTTTCTCTGTGCCTGCTGGATTTTTAAAAATGCATTAATTAATTAACATATTTTTCTATTAAGAATCGACCAAATGACAGTTTGGAGTTAAAGGGGCCATGTGTGGGGAAGAATCCACAGAGACTCCTCACTTCAAGCAGCACTCACACACCACACCTGAAGTGTTAGATCAAAAAATAGTGATAGACGTGATAAATCCCACTGCAAAGAAATGAATATATAATACACAGAAATGAACAGCGAGGCGTGGGCAGATTTCTATGCTTATTTCACAGCTGATATCGTACCAGCCAATCAGAAATTAGTATTTCTTGTTGCCTTCTTTCTCTTATTCCTTCTTTTTTTTCCCCGCTGCAAGCACGTTCTCATACACAAGTGTGTGTAGCGCTCTACTTACCCACACAGCCCACAGCTGTTATAATGTATGACCTCTGTCATCAAGGCATCAATATCTGACACAAACACTTACAACACACACCACGCGCAGATGCCAACACACACACACACACACACACACACACACACACACACACACACACACACACACACACACACACACACACACACACACACACAAACGTTGAGCACTGCTGTGTGTAACTCTGTTCAGGGTCAAATTTGACATATTTTTAGATTTTAGAGCTGTAAAAACACCTTCAATACTTTTTATACTTAGTTTGTACTTTTACTATTTCAACCTCTTAGAAACATTTGTGTACAGCTGATACACGTTTGGCCCATATTTATTGGATAATTAAAAAATATATATGTAGTGTGACATTCTTCATATTTAATACAATTCATGTTTTTTCTCCATAAATACAAAGTGCAAAAACTGAGGAATAAACTCTCTGTGCTCTCTGAAAGCGTCATTAAGGATTAATCTGGCTGTTTCTATGTGACTGATGATGAGGTATTGGTGAAAGGTTTGTTGTGCAGAAATGTGGTAGTTAGCTTATTATGCAGGGATACTGTGAAGAGTCTGAATATGAACAGTGTGTGAAGGTTAAGGGGCTCATTTGGGGCCAAATAGATTTTTCTTATTGATCCATTTGAGATCAATATAATAAAACAATGAATTTTATTTAGCTGAATTTGTCTTTTATTGGATTAACCCATTATTTTCATTTTATTTGTGCTGGTTAATTCTGAACAGTATGTAAAATTGAACTGGTTTTTAAGTAGCAATGATAATTGGGAGAACTAGATGGGGCTGAGGGGCCGCTGCAGCCAAAAACACGGAATTTCGATTCGCTGCAGTCCTAACAGATGTAATCTCACTCCAAATTTTTCATGAAACTTGAGAGCCCTGTAATATTTTATCTTAAATTTTGCACTCAAAGTTCCAAATTTTAAGATGTTGTAAAACAGAACGATGTATGACTATAGTAGAATGCTGCAGTCATTTGTCATCCCCCTAGCTTATTTGCATCTGAGTGGCAAACTGATAAACATGATTATGAGCTAAATAGTCAACTTATCTTGTTGTAGCATTATAGCTTTAGTTATATCTCTCTGTGCAGTTGTGTGTGCATTACATGTGTACAATCAATGCAGTGTATTACACAAAATCCCATTAGTAAATAAGCATTGGGCTGTCTATTACTATAAGACACCACTGTGCCTCATCTGTCAATGTTTATGGAATATCAGCCATTCTAACAGATAATATAACACTCATATCACAAATTATTGTTTGAATAAGCTCTTAGGACAAAAGAAATATGGTGCCAGACAGACACTCACTTGTGTGTGCCAGCTGTTCAAATATCACATCAACCTGAGATACCTCAACCCCAATCTATTCAATCCCCACTGACACACCACTGAAGAGGTCATGCTTGGACAACTCCATAGATGATTCCAGCTTTTGTCCTGATTGCAGTTTGACTGGAGATCAGTAAGATTTTATCTTTATGTATTTTCTGCTTGTGCTTTAAACGTACCTTAATTAACATCTGACATATTGCCTGTGTGCATGTGTTTAAATATTATACCCTAAATTTATCCCACCATTGGCTTTTAATGTGTGTTTCCTCCAGGTAATCCTCCCATGTCACACATGTTAGTGTGTATAGAAGGGCACTGCTGAAAATGAGACTCCATGATGATATGTGAGCTATATCTTGGGTAAATAGTTAATGGGCTGCTTTTATAACTAATCTTATGCACATTCACACATTCACAGACTTCATGGTTCAGTATCTTGCATGAAGACACTTCCCTATGTGGACTGGAGGAGCTGGAGGTTGAACCACCCATCTTCCAATCAGTGGTGATCGTGCTTCATCCAGACATAAGAGAAATGATTAGTCCAAAACCTTGTCACCAGTTAGGTATTTATCTATGAAATGCTGCTTATCCTTACTCACTCTATTTCTTTCTGTTTTCTTTCTGTATGTCTCTAGAGCTGTGCAGTTTTACAGAGTGTACAGAGTGCAAGCTGGTGGAGAAGTGCAGAAGCCAGTCACATATGCAGGCAGCATACATCTCAATGGTGCAATTGTATTCACTGAATCATCATCTACCAAGACAGACAAGGTAGTAGAGGCAATAAATATTATTATTAAAATCTTATTATATTATATTTTTTAAATCTTCTCCTATGTAAGGAAAAACTAAACAAAAACAAAAAAACAAAAAAACAACCTTTTTTCGCCACCAGAATGCTTTTCTTTGGCTCATGCAGTGTGGAAGCAGGAGCAAGGACTCCACCTTCAGGAAGCAGCTTCTGGAGATGCAGTGGACGTGGGGAGAGACATGAGAGTTGACAGAACAGGTAGGTCTCAGCTTCAATTACAATTTAACCACACACAATATAACCAATTCCATAAACGTATGTGGTCAATATCTAGAGGGCTACTCTTACACTCTGATGGATAATAATTGATATCCAACTTGTGCAAGACTATGAAAATGAAATGAAAACTTTGTCTTTGTAAATGTATTATGTGATATTTGTAAATGTGTACTGGGTTTTGTAGATCAGTTTTGCAAAGGGAACAATAAGATCAAGACCCAGACAAAGCAAGGGACAAAGCAGTGACAAGAGCAGCTCTACAATTAACAACTTAAAAACTTTATCAAACATTTTTGGAGATTTTCAATGACTGAGCATCAGTGCCACAAATGTATGGGTTCTCCTGTAACTCCCCTGCTTGTTTTTGTTAGATGGAAGCTGTATATTTGACTCAATTTGACATTTCAGTTAAGAGACCAAACTACTGGCCGCCCATTCCTTGTCATGGATAGACTCACATGTACACATTTCAGGAAATCAAAACATAGGCACAATTAACAAAAAGCTCAATGCCCCATGTGTTGTCATTCCCCCTTCTCTGCCTCCCATTGTCTCTCTCTACTATCTACATTAAAGGCAAAAAAGCCCCCAAAAATATACTTAAAAAAACAACAAAGTTACATAATGCTAATAAACTTGCTAATGCAAGTAATACAAATAAAAATACAATAAATTCAATAGAACAACAATTACAATCAATGAAGAAAAATGCATGCAAGAGATTTAAAAGATGACACTGAGCTTGCCTGCTGGAGATCTCTAGTAGGGCTGGGTATGAGTATACAATATATTTTGACCTAAATAAATAAATACCAAGTAGTATTGACACGCCTCCTGTCAACCAATGCCTGAAATCGATCCTGCTTAAACCTAGAGCTCGAAAATATGACTATTTGTATGGATACAAATGCATTTGTGTAAAAATCAAATCACGTAGATGTGGAGGAGTGGTGGCTTTTTATGCAATTACATGCTTCTATTCACATCAGTATTGAATGAAGTACTTAATTGGTATCAGTATCACTTTAAAGGTATTTGGATTGGTACTGGTATAGTAATTTTTTAAGTGATACAGAGCCATGATCTCCAGGCAGGAAGTTCCACAGCTGAGGGGCCTGAACAACAAAGGCCCAGTCCCCTCTAGTGGCAAGTCAAGATTTTGGAACCATTAGTAGGGCCCTGGTGGAGGATCTGAAGGAGCGATCATGCTCATAAGGAGTTAGCAGATCACAGATACAGGCAGCATCCCAACCTTTCAAGGCTTTAAAAACAAGCAGTATAATCTTAAAGTCAATTCTAAAACCAGTGAAGTGCAGCAAGGACTGGTGTAATGTGGTCCCAGTCGTCTTTGGATGTTGCACCTGCTGATACCAGGATAAAGTGCATTGCCGTATTGAAGTCTGGAGGAGATAAAAGCATGGATGACCTTTTCTAAGTTTGCAGATGAAAGGAATGGCCTGACTTTGGTTCACTGTCTCAATTGGGCGAAGCAGGATTGCAACACTTTGGTCACCTGAGCATCAAAAGACTAATCAGAGTCAGAAATAGCCTCAAGGTTGTGGACCTCTTTCCAAACATTATTAGATAAGGCACCCAGACTAGAGTAGAGATTGTTGTTAGTGCTGGGGCCAGAGGGGGTAATTATAATGCCTTTTGTTTTGGAGTCATTCAACTGTCAGAAGTTTTTGGACGTCCAGGTTTTAATTTTAGTGAGGCAGGACAAAATACACCCAACATCAGTAGTACCAGGCCATTACAATTACCATTTATAAGTACAGGGCTTATAAATGGTTGTCACCCATAAATCATTGCTAGATCTATGCATGATTTGCCCCAGGGGAAGCATGTAATGGTGAACAAGACAGGACCCAAAATAGACCCCTGGGGGACCCCACAAAAAAGAGATTAATACAGCTGGAAGCAGTCGGTCATTGGTGACCTTCACCAGAGCAGTCTCAGTGCTGTGTAGGGAGCGGAAGCCAGGATGACATTTTTCAAATATTTGTAGTTCATCATTTGTGGGGTGAATGTTGGAGGGGGCAGGTGTCTAGATCTATAATGACAGGTTATCGATGTCCTGCTGTGTGTCTTCCTTGTTGTCTTTTTTGAAAAAATATCACTATAGAATAAATCATTCATACAATGCTACTGAACATCATTATGTCATTTTCTCAATTTAACAGGGGATATATTGAATATACTTACTGTTGGGGCATAGCTGATTCTATGTGTGTGACTGAAGTCATCAACCTTTTGTTTTATTCATTTTACCAAGGCATGTTTAAAGAGCAAGGAGACAGAAAATGTTCAATAAATGTATTCGTACGTATATGTAAATTAAGCTTTTTGTTGTCCCATTGAAACAATATTTGAGGGTAATAAAAGCCAGTGTAGTCATGGGATGAATCAGGAAACATCACAGCACCACACACCACCTGGACATGTTTTCCTACCTGTAGGTATCGCCAGTACCAGCTAACAAAGGTTCTGTATGATGTACAGTATGTCTGTATTTCTAGCATGAAACTGAAACTTATCAACATAAACTGAATAATACAATTCAGTTGGAACAATTAGTCGAACATAATTCGACTATTAAAAAAATAAATACTCTTCAAATGCAGGAATTACTAGTCAAATTTAAAAAATATATATATATATATTTTTACACTATATAGCCTAATAGTGAATCTTGCCCTTCTTGTATTAGCTTTTGTCACATCTTATGAATATAAAGTTTTCTGAGTCTGGCTGAATCAAAGTCTCACGTTAAGTTACTTGAGTTATCATGTTACTTCAATGCACTAGTACGGTAACCTACACAGCATCAGAGATGGCGAGCGAGGAGGATTCACCGGTGGGGATTACCACTCCTGAGCATTACAGAAGCTTGGTATGGAAATGTTTTGGATTTCCGTCAGAAAAAGGAAAAATAACACACAGAGAGACAGTAATATGCAGACTGTGCGAGGCTCAAATGAACTATCATAACACGACACGGGCACACCTGTTGACGCTACACCCTGGCAAGCTAGCCGAGCTAACTTCGGAGGCTGATGGACCACAGCTTAGCAAGAAAAATATCACCTGACTTTTGGTATAAAATGTTTATTGGATACATCAGAACGCCCTCTACTGGCCAAAACGTATAGCAACCACATGCCCTACACTGTGTAGGTAACCTACATAGTAATACATAATAATAATAGGCTAAATTTTAACATTAAAAATTCAAATATTATTCGAATTAAAAAAAAATAATAAGGAATGAAATTCAAATGGGATTGAAGAGGAAGGTTGACAGCCCTAATACATACACATGTTGTTATTCCTCCAATTCACCATAGTCCTGCTGCATGTAACTGTTGTACTCAGCCTGCAGGACCCTTGAACTGAAGCTCACCCCATCTAGTCCAGGGTGGGTTGTAATACATTGTGCACCCTCCTTGGCACACTTGGCCATGACCTAATGGTAGAAACACACTGAGCAAAAACTGCCTCAGGGAAGAGAGGATGCAACTATATCTTATTGAACAAAACAACAGGCAGTTTTATAACTTAAAACATTCTGGCCAAGTATTTTTTTCAAATGTGTGGAAACATTTTAGCTGATTGACTCCCGTACAGCACACATTCTCCCATGCTTATGGGATGGAAATACATTTGCACCTGCTTTTTACAGACTGTTTTACTATAGTACAAGTCAGATGATGTATTAATTTCAATAATATGTAACAACACATAATATTTTACACAATTATCTATCCTGCTAAGATTGGGAGGCTAAACAAAAGCCCTTGAGGAGGAAAATTTAAAAAATGATACACATAGTCATTGCTTAGGAGAGATGAGCCTTCAATAAAGTGAAGCCATTGTCTGATTTCACCTTTAGATTTCACATATCTCTGTTACCAGCATCTAACCTAGTCTCTAGATAGGTTAGGTTATAGTATGACTATCAATCCAATACATTGCCACTGCGCTGCACTGGTTCTTTGGGCTAGTAAGCTATTGAGGCATTGGCATTGTCTCCCAAAATGTGAGTCACTGGCTCAAGTGTATACAATCTAATGACCCCCTTCTCATTGAGATCCTTAATTTCAAGTGAAGGAGGTGGAGAAAAAGACCAACACCTCATAATTTATGTTAGTGTGGTCGCCTATCAATGCTAATGATTCTGACCCTCACAAGTACACTGAAACAGCACTCTGGTTGCCATAGTAATGGATTATGTCCGATTACTAACAACAACCCAATTCTCGGAGAAAGTACATTAACCGATAAAAAAAGAAACAGTGGCTGGAGCTGTACTTCAAAATAGAGATGTGTCCTCAGTAGCACAAAGAAAAAAGAAGAAAAGATGTACTGAGCACAAAGTAAGAGAAATACAGTAAAAAAAAAAAAACAGATGCTGCCCATTTCTCTGTGACTGTTGTTCACTTTGAAGTTGGAACAGTCTCTTCATGTGTTATTCCTACCTCAACGAAATCTCAAAAATGGAAGCTGTGCATTCATCACACTTTAATCTATTTATTTACATATATCCTGATCCATACTGCCCATCATGGCCTCAGTATGCATGAAGTTGACATTCATAATAAGATATAGTACATTTTTTTTAAAAAGCTGAAATCATCTATAGTTGATGAAGCATGGTGGTGGTTGTGAATATTGAGCTGTATCTTATGAAGCTATATCTACAGTACCAGTGAAAAGTTTGGACACACCTTTCCATTGCCTTGACTGAGAAAAGTGTGTCCAAAGTTTTCACTGGTGTTCAGAGTTGTAACACATTCTTTTAATATGTCATCCACTATCAACCAACTGTAAACCATTCCAGTCTGCCTGACTAAAATAAACTGTTGTGAATTTATTGTTTATTGTATTTATAGATATCACCTAAGAATACTGTTGTGTCTGTTCTGAATTTCCTTCTAGATCAGTAAAGTTTCCTTTCTTCCTTCCTTCCTTTCTTTCTTCCTTCCTTCCTTCCTTCCTTCCTTCCTTCCTTCCTTCCTTCCTTCCTTCCTACATACCACCAGCTACATCTTTTTCAAAAAACAAATGTGTTGTTTAAATAAGTTTAGAATACTAAAAAGAAAGATTAAAAAGGTACAGTGTAATAAATACGTTTTAAAATAACCCCAAACCCCCCTTCTCCACCCAAAACAGAGGGAAAGCTAAAGCTACAGAGACCACGCGACACCTATGGGACACCTGTGGGACACATATTTACCTACTGTGCTCTTAACAGAGGATCAACAGACAGGTAAGAACTGCGGTGTGGAGTCTGAGTGCTGAATTAGCGTACTTAAGTTAAGGTTTATTTATTTACCTCCCAACTACAGTGTGTAACAAGTTGGCATAAAATAGCAATACTGGTGTTCCATTAAATTGTATGTACGTACAAAGACTCAAGACAACTGAAAAGGTTTTACAAGTAAAAGAAAAGCAGAGTAAAATAACATAATATAAGCTAAGTGACAAAGAACTTCTGAATAAAATATACTGTAAATACATAATGTATACAATCTGACTATTGTATACAATCTGACTATTTCAAGGTTACAAACTCTATTTTACTCTTCTTGCTCTTTTTTAATCATGTATTCATGCAAGAGTCATTATTAATGTTAAGACTACTATACTAATACTGTATTTTTATGAAGATTGTGGTTCATATTGCTGTCAGAGGCTTGATGAATATATATATTTCTGCAGTTGTTGAGATGATTAGAAAGTGGTTGAAGTTGCAATGGTGGTTTCAATGAAGTCACTACATTTCTTCACAAGTGGCATGTTCTTATATTTGGTCAGAAATGCTGAAAATCTGTATAAGATGCTATTCGCCACTCCATCAGAAATGTGTGTTTGGCATTGAAATAATTGGCGCACATCTTCATCACCTTCCCTGGCCACGCAACAGACATCCTCTAATTTATACACCTCATTTGTACATTATTATCAACGGTCAGGGCACTTGGCCTGCACAATGTTTTTATGCTTAATCTTGACTTGTTGCCAGGTCCTCTTTTATATTATATTTATTCTGTATGAGCTAGACCCCAATTGATTTATCATTTCACAGATACATCAGTATCAGAGTAAAAGTGTTTTACCAAACATTTAATGAAGAAAATGAAGTTTGGTGTGATATAGAAATGGTGTATTACATACTTTGACCAGCAGAGCGCGCTCTCAGCACTGTCAGCATCACGAGGTGGAGATTGAGGTGTGACATGACAACGAGCTTATCATACTTGTTAGCCACATTAGCTAGCTAACTAACCGCGTAGCTACTATACCTTGTCAGCTAGGTGGAAGCTAATGTGTGAACATGTATTCACACCAAAATTGGTGAACAATCCACACAAGAAAGGTCTGTTTTAATTTCTATCTATCTATCTGTCTATCTGTCTATCTATCTCTCTCTCTCTCTCTCTCTCAGATTTGTGCACATGGTTGTAGTACGTACTCTTGTATTGTCTTGCAAGTCTTTGTATTTAGTATTCATAGTAAAGAACTTCCACTGCATTGTTAAGGCAAAGTGTTCATTTGTGAAAATGAAAAGTAACTCCTTGAATTGTAATTATGACAGTGGAGCTTTTTGGAATACTTGCAAATTCAGTCGGTCTGCTTTTTTCTGTCTGTCTGTTTAATCACAGCAGCTGTATTTGGTTTACCTCAAGTTTTCATTGGAAGTATTCAACATGTGTTTTCTCCATGTCTGCATCAGTAAATCTGTGACTGAGTGATCTGTTTAACAAAGTCTCGACCACACACTTATCCAAATTAATTAGACCGTCCTCATCCTGGATGGACAAATGTGCATTGGATTAAGCCAGATGCACTGATGGCACTAGATCAAGTCTAGCCTTTTCAGTTATCCTGAATTTCTGAATTCTGCTTTTGTTCTGTAGCTGGGATATCCTGACGAGACTCACTGTTGCAGCATTGTACCTAACACAGTGAACAGAACAAGCACTCAGGGGACACAACTAGACTGCTGACAGCTCAAACAGGGGCAATTTTGTGGAGCCCGTACATCCATTTACAGAGTTTGACATACCGCTCAAGACTGTTGACGATCTCAAGTGCTCTGGTGTCAAACACCATACAGACGGACATCATTGGAACCATAGCTGGTGTTTATCTTCCACTGATAGAGAAATAAACATGTCTCGTTTCATCGCTGTAGAAGTGGATGACAAAATCAGTCATCTCCTATAAGCGCCAACTCTCTGCCGTCATGTGATACAGTATGTTCATGAAAAAGACTGTGTGTTGACGTTTCCTTGGCTTTTTGATTGTCAGCCCAGATAGAGATGCAACAGCTAGAACATCAGTGGTGATGAGAGCCATCAGGAACCTACAGTCCCACATATACAGTAATTTGTCAGATTTATGGGGGAGCAAGCAGGATGAGTGGACAGCACAGTAGAGTTCAGGCTTTAGTGAAATCTCACCGCCTCAATGCACTAATCACCCACCAAGTTAAATTTGGTTTTAGCACAAGGTACAAATAGTATTCAAGCTGTTTTCTTTTCAATTTAGATGCCGTTCACAATTTCCTTCTCATGTACATGTAAGAGATAAGCATTAGTGCGTGAAGTTGATCGAGCCGTGTGTGTACCAGGGGGTTCTGCTTGTGAGGGTGAACTTCAAAATCAGCCATCCATGAAGGACGGCAGTCATTTTGTATTGCTTCGATAAGATAATGACAGAGCCGGGATGGGACAACAAGACCAGAGTGCAGGCTTGAAGCAAAACTAAAAATTGATGATTTTGATTTTTCCTTTCTGCTCAGGGTCTCTAGGTTGGCCTCATGGAACAAGTCTTCCAAGGTTCTACAAAGTAAGGATGGATGTCAAAAAATGCCAGGATCGTATCGAGGGCACTCCAAGAAAGAGATTAGGAAACTGTTTTGGGCATTTGTGGCTCAGGAGGTAGAGCAGGTCGTCCACTAATTGGAAGATTGGTGGTTTGATCCCTGGCTCATCCAGTCCGTATGTCACAGTGTCCTTGGGCAAGATGCTTAACCCCAAATTGCTCACAATGGCTGCTCCAATGGTGTATGATTGTTGTTTGTGAATAGGTGAATGTGACGTGTGATGTAGTATAAGAGCACTTAGAGTGGTCGAAGGACTACAAAAGTGATGTATAAGTCAATTTTCCATTCACCACTTCTGGCGTCTTTACTTTTAGATTGTTGACAGTAATAATACTTCACATGACCTAAAGATTTGCAGATACGGAACATCTGAGCTTGTTTTGATTACTGGATCACACACTATTGATATCTTTCTGTAAGCCTGTTGCATTTCCCAGAAGTGAGTTGCTCAGCTGATCAAGACATATCCCTTCTTGTCTGACTGAAGCTAAGAAATGAGCTGCACACACTGTACAACAACTTGTTTTTTGACAAGCCAACATGAAAGCTGCTAGTTTCTTATTGAAGATGACCTGCAGGGCAACAAACTGCAAGGGCTACAAGCTGCTTCAGGTTATGTTCATGATACCAGGCAGCAGCACAGCAGCAGAGGGCTCCTTTTCCTGTCTATAAAGGATATAAACTTATCTGAGCAACATATGTGGACAGGACAGACTTGTCAACCTATCCCAAATATATATTGACAGTGTTGTGGTGGAGGACCCGAAGGCCAGCGGGAAATTCTACAGACGTGGTTATTGACCACTTGGCCACCATGAGAGATGAGAAAATGGCCGTTCTCTTCAAACAGGATGATTGAAACACACACACCCTTTTCTCTTAGTGTGTGACTTTACTATTGACTGAACTGCCCATGTAACTACATGTGCAGTTGTTGATTTTTGATGTGGTTACATCGCTTAATATGCTTTGCTTGCCTGGTTTTAGCTGCATGTGTTCATCAGTATACTGAATTAGTTGTTTTATTGCATTTGAATCAGCACCATGGACAGATACACACTAAAAAATCAGCTCTATGGACTGTTACACACACAAAAAAGGTCACTGGGTTGTAAGTCTTCTATGTCATGTTATAAATGACAGGGAAGTATGGAAACTACATGTGTGTAAAACACATACAACAGTGTTTGTAAGTCATGTGTTTGATGCATACCGCCCACTGAGAGAGAGAGAGAGAGAGAGAGAGAGACGGAGGGAGAGAGAGAAAGTGTGTGTGTGTGTGTGTGTGTTTGTGTGTGTTTGTGTGAGTGTATGATAGGATTTTGTGTAAAATAATACCATGCCCTGTCATAGCTCATCTTGTTACATTACATTAACTGTCTTCCCTGCCCCCCTCACCCCTCCGGACATCCTGTATAGATTATATAGGAGAGATTAGAGGTCTTACCTAGCTGTGTGCTTCATGAAAATGTAACATTGTAACATGTGTCTGAATATCATGATTCAGCAGGAAGTACAAAATTAAAAAAGTAAAATGCCTACCAACAGCTACGTCATTATAATTTTTGTTCATAAAACAGTGTGAAGTGAAAGTGTATGAACTGCAGTGTACAAACTTTGTTCCAAGCATCAGAGATGTGGGAAACATATGCATTTTTATGGAGAAATGAAGGGTCAGGGATGAATCCCCCACATCACTACTGAGGCCCCGGAAAAACCGAAAGGTCAGCCCGATGAATCACAACATAACTGACAGGCACGGAGCACAAGACGAAATCCCCGGAAAGATTAAGTGCTGCGATCACCTTTTCATTTGCCCGCATTACATGAATATAAGCCACTCTGCAAATCCGTGAGCAGAGGAGGGTTTATCAGCCGTATAATAAAGAGGCCGGGGTCGTCGGCGGGACCTTGAACACCCAACGTTCTTTAAAGGTGAGGAGTAATTTCAGTGTTATCCTGAGCCGGTCACTCCGCCTCCCGCGCTGTGATATGGATTGATTAGTATGCCTCGTGTTGAGTTTTTTGAAGTGGAAACGGAGAGAGAGAGAGAGAGAGAGAGAGAGAGAGAGAGAGAGAGAGAGAGAGAGAGAGAGAGAGAGAGAGAGAGAGAGAGAGAGAGAGAGAGGGGAAAATACTTTGCAATGACTGCATCACAGTAACTACAGTCATCACCGCCAGCGTACGACCTTCTTCTGTGTTCCGTCTCCTTTTGGATTAATCTCACCTGGGACTGCACGGTTCATAAACAAACACAAAACAATTTCCCGACTAAATTACCAGCAAGAGTCGCCAAGGAGACGGAGGGGAAGAGCGAGTATCCGAGGGCGCCCTCAATTCATAACTCCAGTCTCAGTCTGAAGTTTGAGTCGCTCTCATCTGATTTTTCCATGTTGCGAGCGACACGGTCAATACAAAATGGCATCCGATGGTGATGAATGAGTAGAGTAACCTTGAAGACAACAAACAGGAGGAGACGCCATCGCTTTATCGTGTCTTTTTTTTCTTAAGCGAATCGTATCCAAGTAGACAAAAAAAATGCAATTTTCTTAATGAATTACCATGGAGCAGAGATTAATCAGAAAGATGCTGCCTGAGCATGACAGTGTCAGATGAAGAGGCAACAAGATAAAGCTGAGCAAAGTCTTAATTGCGGTGTTTGTGTCATATAATAAAAAATGGGGAGTAATAGAAGACAGGCTGTTTCTAGTGTCAGAGCCAGTTCTGGTCCATATATGGCTACCAGATGTGGCTGGGTTAGAAGGAACTGTAAGTTTCTGTGGACTTTGTTTGCCCCTCTTAATTTATGATTTAATAAATATTTAATGAAATATTGGAACCATAGCTTGTGTTTATGAAAGTAAATATAAGCCTTAATATAGCTGTTTATTACTTCAGACATGCTTTTCAGACAGTAGAACAGCCCCCTAAACCCCTGTACCTTACCTTATTTAAACCATGCATCTGTGAACACCCACTTGCGCCCAAGTAGATATTCTGCAAAACACCTTATTCACTCCCTGTCCTCCAAATTTCATCTAACCCTCAGAAAACTTGATACATACTCTGTTTGGGACGCCTGGAAACAACAGATGCATGTGCTTGTGGATATATTTCTTATCATTTTCCTACAATTGGCTACTAAAGTTAAGTGGGCACATGTGCATATAGGGCCCTTGAGCTAACCTGTAAAATTTCATGCAATTTTTCCATTGGGGGTGCTGCAAGTTCATGGACTGGAATGAAAGGCTATAACTTCTCAATGCAATGACTAATTTCAACCACTATTGGTTCACTGGTACACATTCAAGCCCTGAGCGAGCCTTTAAAATTTAATGCAGTTTCACCACTGGATACTGCTACAGTTAAAAAACATCATTACATGCCTCATATTCAGGAGCCCGCCATCCATTCACTCCTTGTATTAACACAAGAGACCAATTGTGCTGATTTATGGCTAGCTTTGACTTCTGCCTTGCCTTGACCTTTTGGTCTGCAACTCACCTGTGGCAGGGCATGCTTTGGGGGGGGGCTGCACCAGGTCACATGCATGCCTAAAATATCCTCAGAAATGTGACCTTTTCTTGTTGAATTTATTGCTAAGTTAGATATGCCATCTGAAGTAGATGAAGTGAGATGAAAAGGTAATTAAGTTTGAATTAGTTTCATATATGTTGAGGTAGATAACCTTTCACATGCAAAAAAAACTAAAGCATCTTTTTTCTCTTCACTGGATGACATTCAAAGCAGCGACAGTGACCTCATCCCCCACTGGTGGTCCAGATGGAGGTTCAGAACCATTAGAGGTAATAGCTTAGTTTAGAGACTTTGGCACAGGCAATGATGAGTGACAGCATAGGGGATGTGAATGACTTGTAGGGAGGGTGTACATTTGCCCCAAACACTATAACAGTGAGTGAGTGACTGAAGACATCATTTACTAAGTGAAAAGAGTGGCTTTTTGAAGAAAGACTGAATGGTAAAAAAAGAAAAAAAAAAGAAAGAAGAAATATGTGTTAATAAGCAACCTACAACGCTTTCCATCAATGTATTTGGGTTTGTACAAAGTAGCACTTTAAAGCTAGATCTCCAGATTTATCTACACCTGGTAAAGACAAAACCTCCCAACACAACATAGCATCACTTCTTTGTCAGCATATCACCGAGGTGCTTTAAGACTAATTTCATCCTTATTAGCATAATCTTCAAAAAATGTAATCTCTGAACCACTCTCTTTACTTCATTAGCATCCCAGCGGGTCACCCGTCAGTAATAACGTGCTGACTGCTTTTCGTATTTTCAAGCTACAGGCTTGGTACTACACAGCACAAAGTAACAGCACCCAGCTCGTACAAATGAAAAGGTAAAAAAGAATAAGACGCCATACATGGTAAAAAGACTTAAGTGTTTTCTCAGGTATGGACAGTGTTTGGCAAGCTACTTGGAAAATGTAGTCAGCTAAGCTACCAGTTACTCTACATTAAATGAAGCTTCACTACACTGAAGCTACCCACCAGAGATGTTGTAGCAAGCTAAGCTACAATAAAATGACAAAAGTAGCTCAACTACATCAAAGCTAATTTTTTTAAACATCGAACCAACTTTATTCCAAGTCATTTCTATCTAGTGATCAATAAAACTCTAAGACAAGCAGATGTTCAGTTCAATAGTTTATTAAACTGTTCTCTCTCTGCTTTTACTGCAACAGAACCATGGCAACAAAAACCAACAAAAACATACTCACATAATCACAAAATACAGGTGGTGTGTTTTGGTATTGTGGGGGAAGTACACCTATGTTTGCATGTATGCTTCATTTAAGTCACATTTGGAGGAGAAATTGTAATACCATGCTACTGAGAAATGATGTTAAACTAGTAACACTGCTACTTGTAACATTGCTACTGCCCAACACTGGATATGGAGGATATCAACAACTTCCATACTCAAGGTCCTTAGATTCCATTATATAAAGCTGCTTCCACAATGTCTACAGTGGTGGATGCAAATGAGATGGAAGTTATAGTGATGGTGTGAAAATGCTAAATAATGGGGTAATACTGGTATGAATGGCAGAGCATCTATTAGGTGAGTATTAGGTTTGTTATTAGTTATGGCTTGTATTTTACATTCCAACAGTAAAAAAAAATTAAATTCAAATTTAATTTAAAAAAAAGAATAAATAAAATATAATGTATAAGCATGAGTAACATTATATTTTAAAAACAATTATATTTTCATAGCTATATCTATAATAATATAAAATATATCATGTTTATTTTTACAGTCATGCACATTTCGAAGTTTTGTGTATATTAATTATTTTTTATTCATTTTAATTTTTAAACAGGACTTTTTGTCATAATGCAGCCTTAATTCTATACACTTTCATCATGCTGCTATTAACACATTTCATGCTTTTCAGCCCTACATTTCCACATAATGCGTTCTGGTATCTGACCTAATTTCCCGACAGGGATCATTTAAGTTTCATTTTATCTTTCATCTCCGTCTTATCTTAATAAGTCTTGGCTTTTTTCTGATCGCAATACCCAGAAATCTGTTCTCTCTAATGAAAGTCGCCCGAGCTGCATGTGTGGGAGAGTAATTCAGGCACTCAAAGACAAGCAAATCATACACTCGCTGACAAAAAGATTTAAACACCTGATGGTGATCAAAGTCCATTACTTACAAAGGACTCATTTATAAAAATATATACTGACGAGGCAGCAATGAAAATAAAAGATTAAGTTGTTGATTCAAAAAATTTGAGATTTTATTTGTCTTAAGTGAATACAAGTACATATAGTGAAATGTTGCTTCAAAACCCCAGGCAGTAGACAATACAAGTACAAGAAATTATAAGATATTTACTAAATCTGTACCTGGAAGAGCCAACCACAACATGATAATAAAAAAAGTAAATAAAGAAAATGTGTAAACATGGTTGTAAGTGAACAGTAGTTGAGCTCGGGACAGAAACATGAATTAATAAATAGCAGTTGAGCCAAATATACAAAATATGAAATTATTAATAAGAGCAAACTGGTAAAGGAGTAAACATGGTTATAAAGTAAACAGGGAAGTCTGTCCACCTGAGGCTGAGTGGTCAGAAAATACCAGGTGCCAGGTGCACACAGAGTTGTTTAGACCAAGGTTAGTCAGTTTACAGACCAGCCTGGATGTGACAATAATCTTGAATGCTGAGCTAAAGTCTATGATTAGCGATTCATCATAGTCCCCTCCACTGTTGTCAAGGAGTGTGATGTGCAGCACCTGGCAGAATACACTATCCTTGCATTGGTTTTGATGCAGATTTAGTCCTTGACGAACCTCGAAAAGCACTTCAAGGCCACTCAGGTGAACACATGTGAAGCAGTCTTTAGAAAAGGAACAATAGTGGACTGCTTGAAGCATGTGGAGACAACAGGCTGGGCCAGAGAGATGTTGATGATGGTTGTGAACACTGGAGCCAGGACATCAGTGCAGGACTTACATGGAGATGCCATCCAGACGAGGACCTTTGCTGGTGTGGACCCACCTACATGCCCTCCTGACATTGCGTTGTGAAAAGTTGAGAGTTTTCTGCTCCTAGTGAGGTTCCGGTGCTGACCACACTGACAGTCAGGTCAAAGCTAACATTATTGATCTTTAATTGAGCATAGAAGGCATTGAGCCAGCAGAGCATTGGTACTTTTTATTGAGGATCGCCTGGTCTTATAGTCCGTTATAGTCCGCAGCTTCCTGCCACATGCAGCTGGAGTCGTGTTGCTGAAACTGTGATTCTACTCTGTCCCTGTGGTGTAACTTTGCATCCTTTATGTCCTCCTTTACCCTGTTGGACACTGCTTGATATTCCTCTTCTCCACATGAATTCCGAGATGTACGCTGTAGTGGGAGCATTTTTCATCATGATTGCTACAAAACTAGCCACTACTTCTGTAAACTTGCTGACATAAACAGAGTTGGACTGGAACATATTCCACTCAATATTACTCAGGTCATCCAGTAGTGATGCTTTCGATTGGGTAGACCAACATTTGACCTCTCACATCACCATCTCTTCCCATAGCATTCTTTGTTTATATTCCAGCATCAGAAAAATGGCGATATGTTCTGATTTGTTGAAATATGCGAGAGATCTGGACTCAAACCCATCCTAGACAGGTGTGTAGCAGAGGTGTTGTCCTTTCTGGTAGAGCATTTTATATCCTGAGGAAAAGCACTTGCAGCAAACTTGAACTTCACATGACAGTTTTGTCTATTTTTAGACACTTTTTTGACTTATTCATTATAAATCCTTTGACTTGCATGGGAAATGTAGTTAAAATCAAAAATCTCTTTGAAGGAAACTTACTGTAAGTTCTCCTCTGGTGTTGGCAAAACTGTAAAATATAAAAGAAGGGTGCTGCTTTATTGGTTAGTGCGTACCCTGCTTGCTATTTGGAGTGCTAATTTATTGAAGCACCTTCCCCCAGCAATGTCACATTACTGATATGAGAGAAGCTTCGCAACAAGGATGTTTAATATATCTAACATACCAGCATGAGGGTGTTATTCCAGCAACCAATTTTGCAATTTTTCTATCCAAGTGAATTTTTCTCTATGATTAGTGACAGTTCATAGGTTGAAAGGTAGAAGCAGAAATATGGTCCCAATCAAAGAGGTTTAGGATGGAAACTATTCATTATATTCAATAATATATAAATACGGCCGCCACCAATTGTACACATCAAGGGCAGTTCATTCATCATGTCGAGTGCTGTGTGTATGCTTTAAATTACACATTCGAGGCACTTCTACACTATTCCAATGCTTCTTTACACTAGCTTTAATACATTCCTGAGAAAAACATTGTACTTTCTACATAGCTTGTAATTACAGATGATTACATATAAATATGATGCATAGATTAAACTAGCCAAAAGTATATAAAATAGTTACAATTGACTCAAAAAATTAACACAAAGTATATAATAATACAATATTATGCATTAAAGAGGCTATTCTTCATGGTAATACATTTACATTCTGATAATGCTCTATACTTTTTACATCTTTAAGTATGTCTACCTATAGGGATATGCCTATCAATTTTATGTTATATTTTTAATGCACATATCCTAATCCAAGTATCCACAGATCACATACCAATATTTAGTTTGCCTAAATGTTCATTAGATATGTTTGTTGCACATTGAAGTAACAGGATTAACCTGCATTGTTCACAAGATTCTTGACCCAAAAGGCGCACTGGAGGTCCTTGTTTAAAATGATCAGTAATAGTTATGACAGGAATTTAAATCAAACTGAGAGAATCCAAATCCTAAAATCTATGTGACACATCGGTCAGAGAACAGATGCACTACTGTGTTGGAGTCGTTTAAAGTAGAAAAACGTAACAGACTATAGATTGATGTAACAGAGTAGATTTCTTCCATCACAGCTGAAAGTTAAGTAAAGAGAAGACCAATCTATATTCAGGTTTATTTTAGCTAATACCAATCCACTAAAATATGCTTGAACGTGCATTATTGCAATCCTCAGGATCTGCTCAAGATATCATCTTAATTAAGGAATCTTTTATACGTTGTCTTCCACTTGCTCATGGAAGTGTAATACTAAACATCAATGGATAAATTGCCTTTTAGTTGTTTGATCTAAAAAATACTAGAATCTAGTGGAATGTCAAAATTTTAAATGTCAGTCATTGTTTCTTGGAATGGCTACCTGTTACTAGGGATTGACCAATATCGTTTTTTCAGTGCCGATTCCTAACACTTTATTAGTGTAGTTTATTAGGCCAATAACCAATACCTGCAGCTGATATCCAGTCACAGTATTTTACATTTTTCGTGCCAAACTTTACAGCAATACAAACCACAACACAAGACTGCCTTTAAATGAACATACTGTATGTTTAAATGGAATGTTTGTTTATAACATGAAATATCTGATATATTTAGCTTCCAGAACAGGAAAAAAAAAGAATGATTTATTTGTAGTGTGATTAGTGACAAACTGAATGGACAGCAGGCAGGTAAACTTTGGAGAGACTACAATTTAAAAATAAATAAACGTCTTAATAAAATAACTAAAAGTGCACGAAGTTCCCAGCAGGCTTTCACTGAACTGAATGAAAAAATAAAACTATTAAATAACATTTTCTTCAATATTCAAGTGTTTGTTTGTGTTTTTGTCCAAAATGTACACAATACAGCTTTAACCTCACAGTGGCTAGAGCAATGAGAGAGACTAATTAGATATAATTATTCTCTCGTTATAATAATTGTTCCGAGTCATTTTTCTTGCCAAAAATTAAAGTTCAACTTTAGCCTGAATAACAGGAAAACAAATAACAGACAGGCAGCAGTGTAAGGACTTTACTTGCACTGTAAATATATTTTATTTTTAAGCCAGCATCATTTTAGTGTTTGGTGTATATTTAAACCCTTCCCTCTTCCCCAGGTCCCTGTCCCATACCCCTCAGTAGGCCCAATTCATTAACACCAAGTTGTGGTGGTCTGCGCCTGTTTTTGTCATATATTGCTGTACACATACTCATTCAGAACAGAGGACCGTGAAGGGAAGAGGAATTTTCTGGCCTGAGAAGCAAGCAGCTTAAAGCGTACTTCAGTTTGGTTCCACCATTGGTCACCCTTTGGTCTGTTGATCACTGGCTCTTTGAGGTTAAGAGGTCGCTCATCTTCAAGACTGGCTTTGTCAGAGTCACCTGAATGGGCATCAAGGAACCTAACATCTCATCAATATGACCGCTATGATATGACTCTGCTCCTGTCTGTTGCCTTTTTGGGCCTCTCTCTTTCTCTTTGGGTTCTCTTGCAACAGTCTGCTCTTCCTCATCAGTCCCTATTGTAGCTTCTGGCTCTTCGTTTTCATCACTGGTCCGTCTTGTCACACACCGTTGAGTGGTCACTTGTGTAGCAGTTTGATCCTCCTCTCTCAGCCATTCTTTGGCATTTGTCAGCGTCTCAATGGAGGAGAATGCATGACTCTTATAATGGGGATCCAAGAGACATGCCAGCACAAAATGTTTTCTTTCATTATTCAATTTTTAAGAATTGTCTGGTTAGGTTGTCCAGCATGATCTGCCTGAGTGTTCCAATGCTTTGTGAAGAAGGACTTTTAAGTAGCATCTTCAGTACTGTCACAGGAAATGATTCATGACACTGATGAATAACTACTCACTTCCAGCGTCACTACTTCTATTGGAAAGAGTGTTCCAACCAAACTGAGCAGTAAAACATGTGAATCATCTATGATCACTTGAGTAGATGCTAAGAGTGTTGCACCCTTAAAAAAGGCAGAATAACGGGGGGAGAGGGATGAAAACACAGTACACTGCTTCACTTGTGTGTGTTAAGTGTTAAATGACATACAGTACATGCATATCTCAACAACAGTCTCAAATACAAACAAAGACGTAACAAGGGTCTGGCGATCGAGCGGGAAGAAGCAGTAGCTAGCATACACTGTGATGAAGTTAGCTTGTAACTCTTCAGCTTAATGACAACCAATGACAAAAGAACAATTATCTACAACACGTTGCTATTTCTATAATGTTTTCTGTATGGTAATTACCTTAAAATAGGCAGAATAGCAAGGGAACTGAGGGATTGAAAACACAGTACACTGCTCTCATCTTCACTTGTGTATTAAGTGAGGGAGAGAAGCACAACATCCCCCTACTGGAGGCTTAAGGCATTACTAACAAATTGATGCACAATCAACCTGGAATCTGTCACCAATCTGTAACTTACTTATATTATCTGAACTAAATAACTTTATCAACATAACCAAGATGAAAATGAAATTATGTGCAAAACACAATATATATCTCAACTGTCAAATGAATTAAGTTGTTTCTAGAAAATGAAATAGTTAATTATTAAGTACCACAAGAGCACGGTTATGCTCAAGCATTCTTTGCAGAAAGTTCCACCTCGTTGAGACAGCCTGGATAATATTCTGTCCTATTGAATCTTCTTCAGAAACTGCTTAGGGAGAACAGAGTGGTGGAAATGGGTAGTACACTTCTTTAGCATGGGGTTGATATCGATGACTGCTCTTTGGTTTGAAAGGCCATCACTCACCACAGGTTGTAGTGCAGCTGAGGTCTGGCAGTTCAGCAAGCCTCATTCCCTTTGCTTCACTACCACAAAGTACAAGCACCACATGGTCTTTGCTTGTGTTCCAGTCATCCAGAATGTCCAGGAAATACTCCCCAGTGTGAGAATCTCACATTGCTTTTGTATTCAAAACCACCTGCTTTCTTTTCCAGCCATTGTTAATGTAGTGGCACGTAAGACTCATACATGACTCTGTTGTCCCAGACCAGGAGTAAGTTGTGAAAGAGAGAGAGTGGCCAGCATTATCTGGTTGCATCAAAGTCTTTATGCTCTCAACAACCTTGTGTTGAATACTGTCTATCATTACTGTGCAGTAACTGAAGCCAGTTTCAGACACCACTGTGAAAGGTTGACTGTCTGTGATCACTTTCTCCAAATGTTTTGATTTGAAATCGGTTTTTGGCCACTTGTTTTGTCTCTGAAACACTTGCTCTATACTTGGCTGAGGTTGAGTAATTTTCTCCTGTTATTCTCTTTTCTTCTGTGCTGCATTTCATGGAGATGAGTTCTTGGATGAGCCCAAATATTTGAAGTACTTTATTTTTTGTATTTGCTGCTCCCATACTGAAACTTTCTTGGCATGTGTTGCAGATTTCTCAGAATGTTTTCACACACACACACACACACACACCCCTACATGTATATATATATATATATATATCAACCACTAAGTCAACCCCTACCTGCTGCTTCTTTTGTCTGAATGACCAGCCTAAAAAAGGTTCAATTAACAATGACAGTTTAAAACCAGGGATCTTTGGTATTTTTCTTTTTAATTACCAAAAATAATTTATAAGTTTATTCAACATTTTTGTTGAATAAATACAAAAAAAGGTTTACATGGTTTGTAAATGAGTTAATGTGGCATGACAAAATCTTTCCTGACAGGATTATTATGCATTTCGAGACATCAGTCCTTACAGTTTTGGTAATGGAAATCAAAATGAAAGAAGAAAGCAAATTTAGGGAAATGGAACCTCTATTATATCCTCACAGTACTGTCTTTCCCCTCACAATGTCCTTCAGAGATGCACATCATCAAACACATTGTGACTGAATTTCCATGTTTACATAAATGGTATGATCAAGGTGAAATAGTGCTTTTCCTTGACAGATGGATGAGGCAGCCTTGCCACAAGCAAACAGAATTGAGCTGTAGCAGCTACTTTATTTGCTTTCTCCAACAAATTGCACCCAAGATGAGACATCAAATTCGCAAATCTAACATTTGTTAATTCTCACCCTTGAGCTGACAAACCAAACTGCCTATATGTCAGCGGAGCAATGAGGCTAATCAAGAACATTCATTTGTACAGTCGGTGCTTATCAGCAGGGAGAGCAGCTATATAGCCCTTCATTCAACTGCTGCTTTGAATTGATGTTTAAAGACAAATTCAAGGGAGACTTAAAGCGTTATAGCAGCTCCGGCTCTGATGATGACATTTGAAGAAATGACTGAGGTGGTTCAGAGAGATGAGATCATGACTGGCGTGAACAGTTCACTGGGATTTTTCCTGTTATTATTCATTGATTTTTATCGATGCTCCAAAGGAAATTGCTTTTCAGGGAAAAATGCCTGTGCATGACAAGTGTGTATCTGTATGTGTGTGTGTGTGTGTGTATACTATACATGAATCAACATAATTTCTCAGCCAATAAGTCGAGACATTAACTAATCCTACATCGCCAGCACTGACCACGGCAGCAGGTGAGCGGCGTCACTGTTTCCACAGCTTAGCATATTGTCTTTGTGCGGGGAACCAGATAACAGCAGCAGAGCTGGTGAAGACTCTCTGCATCACCACAGTGACACTATCATAAAGTGTCTTTGACTATGCTACGATTGTCAAATGTCCAAATGGGATTTGCAAATCTACTATATGCACGATTCAAAAAAGAAATGTGTGTGTTTGAACCACGTTTGCAAAATGATTATCCTCAGCCAATGATGTGGGTAATTATGCAGGTAGGTTGACATTATTCAAATGAAAAGCAGTTTAGCAAAATAGTTTTGTTTACCTTTGTTTGTGTGTGTGGTACATTCTAGCAAGGCAGTGGAAGTAACCACAGAAGTGAGGGAAAAGAATGTAACAGTTATGTGAGCAGTAAGGGCACTTGAGAATAATGTGTTTGAAATGAGTTTGAGGAAAAGCATGTGTAGTCTCTTGGTGTGAGGTGAAAATAAGTTTTAACAGCAATGTCCTAGATAAATGCTTGACTAGATTTTTTAGCAATACTGTTCAAAATTCTGTTATTTAATGAGTGATTCTGACTTCAATTTAGACCTGTGAGTTTTCTTTGTAAAGTCAAATGAAGGAATTTAAATGTGCTTGAGTGACGCATAAAGAGGTGTTAGAATACTTTAAGAACAAGTGAGCACATGATTGAGCTTGAACATGCTCTTTTCCCTCAATTTCAATAAATGCAGTCAAATGTCGACACCCCCACACATTTCAGTTATGTTAATGAAAAAGTTACTAAAAGTTCTGTACATGTAATTAACTGACCCAACAAGCGGATTTAAAGAAAGTTACTCTTAAGATTTTAGCCCTATTTTATTTGATAGTACTTGGTGTTGATCAGCCATAACATTAAAACCACCTGCCTAACATTGTGTAGGTCAGCAAAAACAGCTCTGACCTGTCGATGCATGGATTCCAAAAGACCTCTGAAGGTGTCCTCTGGGATCTGACACCAAGACAGTTGAAGATCCTTTAAGTCCTATAAGTTGCAAGGTGGGGTCTCCACAGATCACACTTGTTTTTCGAGCACATTTAACAGATGCTCATTCAGATTGAGTTATGGGGAAGGTAACACGTGAACTCTTGGGCTGCATTCACTGCAAGCCAAAATCCATTCAAACCATATTCTTAATCTTTGGGGAAATGGCATGGTTAAAGCGAAGCTCGAGGGTTTGTTGTTGCGGTCTCGCAATTATATGACATCACACAATATACGCTAGATCACGCCTCCGCTCTGACAACGTTGCCTCAGCAACCTGTCAGATTGGTCATTAATGTGGCCCAGTCTGAACAGAGCCCAAATCTGATTTGGACATGTGGACAGTCAGGCCTAAAAATCAGATTTGAATCAGATTTGCCTGCAGTGTGAACTCAGCCTTGGTCATGTTCCTCAAACCATTCCTGAACACTTTTCACAGTGTAGCAGGGTTCATTATTCTGCTGAAGGCCACTGCCATCAGGGAATACCACTGCCATGTAGGAGTGTGCTTGGTCTGCATCAATGTTTAGGTAGGTGGTATGTGTCAAAGTAACATTCACATGCCATGACCCAAGGTTTCCCAGCAGAACATTGTTTAGAACCTGCCTGAACTGCTTCTGCCAGTTCGCTTTCTTCACATACTTCATCATGGCGCCATCTCATCCTCAGGTGATTTATGCTCACCTGGCTGACATGATGTAAAAGAAAACACGATTCATCAGACCACACCACCTTCTTTCAATTGCTCCAAGGTTCAGTTCTGATGCTCAAGTGTCTGTTGTAGGTGCTTTCGGCAGTGGACTTTGATCAGCATGGACACTCTAATATATCTGTGTCTATGCAGCCCCATACACAGCAAGCTATAATGAACTGTGTGTTCTGACAGCTTTCTATCATAGCCAGCATGAATTTTTTCCGCAATTTGTGCTACAGTAGCTCCTCTGAGGGATCTGACCAAATGGGCTAGCCTTCATTTCCCATGTGCATTAATACAGCCATGACCCTGTCGCAGGTTAATCCATTTGTCCTTCCTTGGAACACTTTTGGTAGTTACTTACCACTGTATACCAGGAAGACTTCACAGGACCTGCTGTTTTGTAAATGTTCTGACCTGGTCTAGCCATCACAATTTGGCTCTTGTCAAAGTCACTCATGTCCTTATGCTTGCTCATTATTCCTGCTTCCAGCACATCAGTTTCAAGAGCTGACTGTTCACTTGCTGCCTTATATATCCTCCCCCAGGTGCCATTTTAACAAGATAATCAGTGTTATTCACTTCACCTGTCAATGGTTTTAATGTTTTGGCTGATCAGTGTATCTGGGTTCTGCAAGCACACATTAAGTTGCTATTCTGTGAGAAACATAACAAGAGGAACAACTCCTGTATCTTTGACACAGCACATCATGGGGTTTTACACAAGAAGACTGAAGGAAACAGTCAACAATATCCTCTCCACATGATTACTCTAAACTCATGATCCAGTGTTGTGCTCCGTGTCATGTATAGTACATGCATCATGAATTCCTTGGATACCTGGGAACACAATTTGATTTCCTATAGGGAGAAAAGGAGTCCGTCAGTAATGGCAACTGATGATGTGGAAAACTGAAGTAATTACGCCACATGCTGGTTAGCCTCTGTTTCCCATAGCTCGTGAGATTTGTCATTCAGCATATCTGTCAGCTGTCTGAAAATCTTTAGTGTGTTCCTGGGGTTTATTTTCCATGTGAGTCAAATTGGCTCCACTAGTGCTTCTCTTTAGAAATTGAATGCCAACATAACCACTCATATATGTATACAAATCTTCAATCTCAAATGCTTTTTTTCTTTTTATGTGATCAAAAAACTGAATATGTTTTGGGTTTTTAACTTTTGGAGGACAAAAGCACCAATCTGAAGATGTCACCCTTTTTTCTGTATTTTTTTTTACACTTTACAACCCAAAAAAATTATGATTAATGGAATAAAAATAATAATGATTATTACAGGCTTATTGTAGAATTAAAATGATTGACAGTGAAAGCAACCATGAAGGCCTTTGACATTAGTATGGACACTGAATGAACAGAAATGATTTCCCTGCAGGAAGAGTGAGCTGTAAATTGCCTTCCTATGTGGAGGTGAAAAATTCTGATAGACAACTGTTATCGATCGTGTAAAGATTAGGTTAACTAAGAGGCTAGAGGTTGAGAAAGCCTAAAGTAAGCATACACAGAGGAGTAACTGTGATGAGGATTTGTTCAGAGTTCACACTGTGCTACATAAAAACAGATCGATGAAATATTTATATCAGAAGACATTCCCTCTTGACATTTGCAAAAATAAACCTAACCAAAATGTCTTTTAGTAACAGCTTTAGTGAACAGTAATCCTGTTTCCATGGAGCCATGAACATATACCCCTTTACTATGAGCACCGCAAAAACCTATAGAACTGTCTCCATGGATACAGGTACCTTACATAGACAAAGTTTACACAATGACACAGGGAGAGTGGGATGACTCCATCTTAAGCCAAAAAATAAGAAGCACATAAACAGACCTAAACTCACCTTTGAATATCTAAACACAAGTTTTTCATGAGATGCATCTAGAACTATCATCTAAAATCATGGCATGGTCAAGAGGAAGTATTTCTGGTAAGGCACTTGTTTGAAGTGTGCAGATGTTAATCATTTCATCCGGATCCTAAGAGAGTTCAATTAATGAACCAGAATGAAATGTTTAGAAAGAGAAAATAGAAGTGTGATAAGCATACTGTACAACTTTAATTAATGTGTAATCCTGTAATCGTGTAATCCTGCCTTTAATTTCTCTCCTATAATATTCAATTATTTTTTTTCTCTCCCTACCAAGGCAGTTGAATACATTAAACCCTCAGGTCAGTTAAGGCAACATCATTTAGTTGAAATTACGCCTACACTGGTGTCCCTAAATTGTAAATTGTCCCTTCCATTTCCTTGACAGAGGTAATGCATGCAATTAGACAGATGTGACTTCATACCTCAGGTTATACAGTGTCAATAAAAATGATTAATCTAACCCTGGGAAGTTATGTTTTATATTTTCACGACATTTGAATGTTTTTGTTTTTACAATGTAATGTCAACATGTGAAAACCTCTCTACAAAGATTTATAATTATATGATATAATTCACATCTGAATCATCACTGGTTGAGTCATCTGTTGTTTCGATTAATGAGTTAAATGGAGATCACCTGTGTGTAGTTGAGAGGTTTCAACTGACTAAAAAATGTAGGTGTGTAAAATCACCTGTACCTGGAAGATCCAACTTTTGATGAACTATGGGAAAACCTCCTCCATGTAGGACCCAGATGTACAAAGCTGATAGAGAGCCATCCACACAGTCAAATTTGTTGATGCCAAAGGTGCATCTACTTGAAGAGGGTGAATACTGATTTCTATTTCTAATGAATTTAGATTACTTTGTAGAACTCTGTTTTCACTTGATTTATCTTCTTTTGATCAGTATCAAAAAGGTCACAACAATCAAACTTGAGTACTTCCTGTGGGCACTGTAAAGTTGACATGAGACATAATGTTTCTTATAGTCCTTCCAATTCTGATATTTGTCATTTATCTTGTTGTTTATAGTTTAGTATATTACTCCAGTTGCTAAGTGAGGACACATCCTGCAATGTAAGCCTTAGTGCATTTTGGCAAAACTAGAGAGAAGAAATGTATGAGTCTTTCAATTTGTCTCATAGAACTACAGTGAACTGCCGCTGTGTGAATACCTTTGATAGCTGAAGTTTGTGATAGGCAATTTAAAGAACTCATTATTTTGATGTAATCTCTACGAGAAACCTCTTGTTCTCCATTTCCGACTTAATGAAGCGAGGGCATTGGAGGGAGATGAAATCTCTTTCTTCGCAGGTGCTTTGATGATTTCAAGTGAAGTGACCAGAAGTACAAAAGCATATGCATGACATGGTATAATTGCCCTTTGTCTACAGTGAGACAGCCACAAAGTCTGTGTTCTGTATTGAAAACCGATCTAAGACACAGTAAGGGGCACAGCTGCTATTGATAAAGTTAAGACAGTCTAAATGTCAGGTTCGGTAAAAGGCTTACAAGACTTGAATGATAACTGCCTGGAGGCCAACTTGTTACCACTGCACAGCTACTGCCAGTTATTATAGGACTTATAGGAGGAATTGAATAAGACCCCTTTGTTGAGTTGTCACTCCCACCCCAAACACATAACCAATAAGCAGAGTGAACATTGTCACATGGCTGTAGTAAACAGTAAAACTGCCCCACGTGGACACAGGTACCTAATTTAACCGAAGTTTACTTATAGTTTACTTTCCAGACCTCTGTGTCAAGGGACGTCACATGTTACAATTCATTAGACTTTGCAGAACTCCCTTTGAAGCCACAAAAAGGCTCTATACAACTACTTTTTTTCACATATGCAGTAGTACTCCCCGACACCTGTAAACAGACTTTGATGTGTAAAGCCTCTGGAGTTAGCGTTCAATGTTATGCAGATACATGGCATACCTGCAAACTCCCATTCTTCCTTGGTTTCCACAGAATTTGAAAGCTGAGTTTTGATTTCATTGTTTCTCAGGCCAGAAACCAACCAATGACCCAAACACACTTGCTATATAGCTGTTGGGATGGCAGTGTTGATCTGGCTGGCTGTCAGACGGTCCACCACTTTGGCCCTGAATGAAATATCTCAATAACTTCCCATTGGATTGCAAAAAAACAATCCACAACATATTCATGGTCACCAGAGGATGAAACCTCCAGGTTGATCCCCTTACTTTTCCTCTAATCCCACCTTGAGGTTGACCTTTGTGGATCAGAGTTAAATGTTCATACAACTTTTGGTTGGATTACAAAGAAATTTGGTGCTGACTTAATTATGCATCAGGTCAAAAACCTAGACTGGACTGCATGCATCACCCCTCATATCACCACAGAACAGTTGATGTGCAGAACTAGAAATTGTATCAGATTTAACATCTAAAAAACCCTAACCCTAACTCACTTCCAAGCTGCATGATCTCTTGTTATTGTTCTCAGGTTAGTTAACTTGCTCAATATGCACTGATACAAACAGGTCCATTCAGAAGTTTTAGTTTGTTGAACTAGCAATGTCTGAAAACTGGTGTAAATAAACAGAACAAGCTACACATTGAGCTGTGTGAACCCCTGTCATTGCTCTCAGCTGTTATTAGCTTGCAATTCTGAAGCTGCCAACATTGACTGTGAAATGACTGTAGAGAATAAAAGTTTGTGGTGTGAGGCAAGGTAAAGCCAGGCAGCTTTATTTATATGGCGCTATTCAAACACTCAGGCAATTCAAAGTGCTTTACATAAGGCAAACTGCATTAGAGCAAAAGCATTGAGAGGCTGGCCTGCTACAGCTTTTGGACATTGTCGAACATAAAATGGCAATTATTTTTTTTCAGGCTCTGTGTGGTTTGCTGGTGGTTCAGTTGTGTAGTTTAAATGCTTTTTTAAAGTTGTGTCCTACATTTATAATGAAAAAGTGATAGTTTTCAGGATCACATATTAATGATTACAACACTGGTGGAAGTAGTGGAAGTATTCTTCTGTACTACCTTGTTATTTCTCTACCTTTGAGCAGCCTTTTATATTCTAACAGAGCACAACATGTTTTTTTCAGAAAGGTCTAATCCCAGACTTCTCTCCTATGCGGGCTTTGCTAAAGGTCAAGCAAAAACTAATTATTTGTGTGATGCTGTGGTTGATCGCACTGCTACATTTACTCCCTCTGACCTGGGATTTGTTAGCGAGTCCTCTGTCTACCTGGTTGGAGCTCAGTGATTTCAGTTTGCAACTTCAGCCTGCCTAACAATGAGCACCTTTTAATGTCACGACATCATCTGGAAAGAGGCACGCCATGGCCAGGTTTTTACAGATTGAAGGTTCCATCCAAAGCTTCATTCTGAATAATTTCCTCCTCATTATGATGAGTGTAATCCCTTCAAATACATTCCCCAGTCATGATTTTCCCCCATTACCTCAGTATATCCAGAGCTACATATTCAGCATTCAATCAATGCCCCATTTCTGCCTTTCTTGGCCATTAAAAGTCTTTGCCATTAAAAGTAATTTATGTGGAATCGTGTCGCAGTGGCAGTGTGAAATTTTGAAGATGACTAAATTCTTCCAGGGACATGATACCAATTGTGTTGTTACCTGCTGTGTTGCAGCTTTCAGAGATTTAAGATTGATTTTCTTTCTGCCACTTTAAATGTGGAGCAAGGATGTGACATAGATTGCTCATAAATGCACCAAGTTACTCCAAAGGACACAGTGACAATGAGTCTTCATTGCTGGAGACTACTGGGATAACAATAAAGAGACTGCAGAAATTCATTGATTAAAAAAAGTCAGACAAATCAGTAGAAAATTAGTGCCAAGTGAAATAAAACATCTTTTGATTCCAAAGGTTAAAAGTTCGCCATTCTGAAAATGTGTGAAACGATGAAAGTGGTAAAAATCCTCTTTTCTAAACAGCTGCAGTCATGATACATTAAAGAGCTTTACATAACATCAGAACTCCCAAAAATCATTCCTCATACATTTATGCAGCTTGGAAATAAAAATTAGCAGAGCTGCAGGAGCATCACAGCTGGTGACTTTTGTTGAGTTAACTGAATAAACATTCAAATCGGACTGAACCCATCAAGACTAAAATCTTCCACCAATATTAGATTTTAGGTTAAAAAAAGAGAAAGAAAATAGTCAGATACCTGCAGTGGAAGATCGAGCCTTCACACATCATCCTTCATAATTAGAGGCACTTAAACAGTAGCAGTGGAGTCTAAATCAAACTAGATTGATAACCCCAGTATACCAGATGTGCTATATAGATCTAATATCTTTCTTTGCAGAGATGTGGAGGAGTCATGATTGTAATGTATTAACACAAATAAAATAAACTATTTTTTAGTTTAAACCAATAATACAGTAAAGTGTGATAGGTTTGAGCAGTTCTTTAATAGGAATAAACTGGGTGGTAAAGGTCAGTGCAAATCTCAGAGGTGTCAGCGGACATGTCTTTTGTTTCACAGGTATGATGTCACAAGTGGATACTTGCTAATAGATTTTTTTTAAAGCATGAACGTGGAATAATAAGAAGACAGCATGTTTTCTATAGTTCATGCTCATATAGAGAGTATAAGTGTAGAAAGTAGAAATGTGATGGAATTTCTTCAGGGTAAAGCAGTCACTTTTAGTTTTAAGAAATATTTTTAAGAAAATATGAGCATTTTTACATGGAAAAGCAGGAAAGAAATTAAGAAAGTGATAAAAACCTTATGGAGTTTTTTAAAGCTGGCTCATGACATCATTACTTAACATTGTTGAGTTTTTGGCCACATGCATTGTCTTTGGAGTAATGTTTTTATGAGCACTCTCTGTTGCTGTAAGGCATTTCAATAATAAAACATGCACCACTGAAAAACTGCAAACAAAGAAGTTTTATGATGCACAGGATTAAAGAGCTTGAGTAATCCAATGTGTCCCTCATAACAGCAGAATGCTGAGTTCTAATTGATCAGTCTGAAGTGAATAGAGGGTGCAGATTAATTAGTATGAATGCTGACAATTTTTCCACACTATTGTTCTTCAAAGCTGTGTTCATTCATTCCTGTTTTTGCTAACAATTTCTACATAGCTTCAGCTACAGACACCATCCGAGTATCAAAATGTCTAGCTCTTTGAGTTATCTTCTCCAATCTTCTAAGCATATTCCTGTGATTAGTATTATATTATTTAAATATTAAAATGTATAATGGAAAGTCTATGAGAGGAATGTTTGAAAGTTGATACCTCAAAAGTTAACAGTGTTAAAAAAGTGATATTTCATGGATTCCATGCACAGTAGCGCCTTCATGTGGTTAGTACTGTAATCACGTGTTTTATGTTTGACTAATAACTTATGGACTGTTAGGCCTATCAAAATGATCTTTGTACAGTGTGCTCTGTGGAAAATGTCAAATGGAAAATACAATTTTCTGCCAGTTTGAACTTTTTGCTCCAATATATTTAATCAAATCTTCAAACTTGGTTGATATACAGTATATGTAGATGACCCCTGAATAAAACATTAGATTTTTTATTGGGTATCACTTATCACTTGAATGTTTTACATACAGTCACACTGCACAAGTGTGTAACATTTGATAAAATTCTACCCACAGGGAGCGCTACTCTAATCTTATAAAATTATACCTTTGTTGCCTTTAATCAAATTAAATTCTCCCTGAGAATGTGAATGGCATACTGGAGCATGGAACCAGCAGCCTTGTGGCCATTAATGAAATACCACCATACTACTTATCAACTGCCATATCTCTTGAATATAAAATACCATGGGAACCCAATTCAGCAGAGTTGCAGACAGATATACAGAACGAGACTGCGGTATTTGTTCTGTGCTTTCTTTACTGAAAGACCTGAATTTGCCAGCACACTGACATTGTGAAAGAAACGAGGTTTTGAGACACTTAATCTCAGCACATTTAGCTTTACACTGCTTCATCTGAACAACCCCGAAGGCATCTGCGTCCTCACCAACTTGTTCTCTCAGCTGTCTCTCTCGCTTGCTCCCTTTCTCACCAAAATAACCTGTTAACTATTGCTTCCAAATAACAAAGCAAGCCAAGAAATTCACAAAAAGCTGTTGCATATTTCCATGAGGCAGGAGGTTGCAGTGAATGGCTGGATCAGTGACTTTGACCCAATAGACAACTGTTCATGTCCTTTCTCATCCCAACAGCCAACAATGTTACTTTTTAATCATGACTATGACATTACCTTAACTTAAAGTAGTTTTTTGGGACTAAATTTCACTAAAGTGTTATTTGTGACTACATTTAACCAAATCCCTACCATAGTTTGCGCAAATGAATCATTTACATTATCATTGACCATTTTGGAAGACCCTAACCCTAACCCACTGATAAACAATGTTGTTCCAGTTCATATGGGTCATTTTGGCAAGAACGACAAGCAACCAATTTTGTAATTTAGTGTGGTTTGAAATATGAACACAGTCAAGACAAATTAATAGTTATATATGGAAGGATGGGGAGTCTTGAGCATCATGCCACATTTAAGACACATTTCCACCAGAGCTGATCTACCCTTCTGACACACTATTTGGAATAATACTGTATTTCCCAAACTTCTAAGAACACATTACCCAAATCCTGAACTGCTCTGACCAAAAAAACTGAACTAAGAATCTGATAACTTGAAACTTACTAAAATGTAACAACAATAAACTTCCCTTTCAAATAAGGCATCCTTGGTCTTTCCCACACTCTTTGCATTTAAATAACTCACAAAATACACAAAATGAAATAGTACACATTGTCTACTGAGTACTACCCCAACTTTGATGTAACACTCCTGTATCAAACGAGCTGTGAAAGTCATGTAGGAAGAACAACCACCAGGTGTGACTTCAGTTTCACCCCCCCCCCCCCCCACCCCATATTGTTCTAATTGGTTTCTGTTCAGTTACTGTATGCTTGTTAGCACATTTATAAGGAAAGAACACTCATGTGCGGATGCTGTTATTGACTTCAGTTCAGCTTTTAACCCAATAATTCCCCAATGCTTAGGTACACCAGGCCTGCACACCCCCGATGTACCTCGCTATAGGACTTCCTCACAGACAGACCAAGAAACACTTCCAATGCAATCTTACTGAGCTCCAGTTCCCCTCAGGGCTGCGTCCTGAGTCCACTGCCGTTTACCCTGAAGACGCACAACTGTTGTGTCAAGTTGAACACAAACTACATCATAAAGTGTGCACATGACACAATGGTTGTTGGTGAAAGAGGTCATTGTTGACTACAGGAGGAACCGTTTCAGTCACACTCCACTCTTCATCAACGGCACCACTGTGGGGTGCTCATCACAGACAACCTGATCTGGACCCTAAACACCTCATCTCTAACCAAGAGAACCCAGCAGTCTGTGCTTCCTGTGACAGATGAGGAGAGCAGACCCCACCTCCCATCCTCACCGCATTCTACAGAGGCTCCATACAGAGTGTACTGACCAGCTGTGTCTCTATCAGATATGGAGACTGCAAAGGCTCAGACCAAAATCCCTGGAAGTCCCTTCAAAGACTGGTGAAGACAGCTGAGAAACTCATTGGGACTTTACTCCATTTCATTCAGAACATATCACACAAAAGCTGCTTGACCAAGGCCACTAATATTGCTGGGGATATCATTCTTCTCATGGACTGTTTGCCTTTCTGCCGTCTGGTAAGAGGTATGGTAGCATACAGTGCAGAACTGCCAGGTTCTGCAAAAACTTCTTCCCCCAAGCCATCAGACTCCTTAACTCCCAGAAACCTCCACACACATGCTCATCTACTGACTCTGCGACGCACACACATGCATGCACACACACACACACACACACACACACACACACACACACACACACACACACACAGACTGTGCTGGTCTAGTTACTGCTTTGATCCTGTGATGTGCAGTTTAATTCATAAAAGCACAGTTATTCATTATTTGCAATATACTCATAGTTGTTTACTGTATGTTTATATTATTTTGTGCTTTTATCAATTTTAGCTTTTGTTTATTACATTTGTAAGATGAATGCAACTTAATTTAATTCTGCTGTGTATTTGTCCTGTGTTCAGTCTGAATGACAATAAAGTTGATATTGAATCTTCAAATCTTTTTTTTTGCACCAAAAAAAAAAGCTCTCTCTCTCTCTCAGGCTGACATGTGTTCTGTCTGTTACTACAAGAGTAAGAACCAAAGTGCCTCTTTCTCTTCTTCACTCTTTTCCCAACATGCAGTTTGACGCCGCGGTGACAATCTGTTAGCGAGGCTGAGAGCATGCTAATGCTTTTTTCCCCTCACTGAAGATTTCCCCAGTCTCCCTTTTGCGGCACATACTGTATTTCACATTCATCCACATCATCACTGCCTCTCCGTCTATTTTATACATTACATTCCCATTTTACATTGTTAGCAAACTGCAGCAGGCACTACAGTAGCTGCTGCAGTCTGTGCTGTATGCTCTAATGAAGGCTGAAACAAATCGTGTTTTACTTGAAGCATGGGAAACTCTGCTGTCCTGTAAAGCCTGGAGAAAGTACCAGGCTAAAACCTCAGAAGTTGGATTCAATTAATACTCTTCTCCCTCTCTACATTTTTAATATGTTCTGTGATGATAGTCAATTATAAAAAAAGTGTGTGTAGGTAGTCTATGTTTCCAAAGGGATGACATGCTACAGCCTGTGGTTAAAACACATGTCAAGGAATAAAAAAACTGCAGCAGTGGGAAAAAAGGGCTGATAAACCTGTAAAAGACATCCATTTCAGTGCCACAGCATCATTAAACAATGGCGTAACGCCTCAGCAAGCAGCACTTAAAATGACCATTAATGCAAACTAATACCACTATATCTCTCTTCTGTTGGAGTCCATTAGATGCTCAATGAAGTTATCATGTCTTAGCCCATTTGGGTCAATCTCTGAGTGAGTTAAAGCTAAATAATCCCAGTCTATTTTCAGCTGTGTGAAAAAATCCCTCCAAGTACAACGTCACTGTTTTTTTTCTCTACAGGTTTTAATTTATATTACACTGTAACAATGAATATTAGTAACTGTGGGAGCTATAAAAACCATAGTGTATTCGTTTATTGCTAATGGATGAGCAAAAGGCTATTTTTCATAAGAGAATGGCTTTTATTCCTTCTCTTTTATAGAATGTCTTTTTCTATTTCTAGAAGCAGTTACAGTATGACAGTATACAGTAAGAATGGCAGCTGTTGGGTCCTTCAGACCTAGCACATGGCCGTCTCTTTGTCTGGTCTGGCCTACATGTAACCTTTGGAGCCTATAGTGTTATTTTGTATTGCTGTTGTTTAGGCTTGCCGTCTAAACCTGCGCGGCCTCACTGGCTGTGCTTTGTTTATAATTGTTGTCATAGCGACATGCTAAACTGTTTCTGTTAGTCCGCCAGGACTCGTGTACTGTGTTTTGCAGGGGAAATAAGCGGCCCTGTCGTGTGGGTAAAAGCCGCCACAGGCCCCACTGTTGCTCATTAATATCTGTGGGCAGACCAGCTACTGTATTCCTCTACAGTTACATCTGTACACCCGTTAGCAAGTTAGCTTGCTCGTGTGTTAGCTCCATCTTGGGGGAGAGAAACACCAGCTTAGTCAGCCAGTATCAGGTGGCCCGTGTCCATAGCCTCCATGCTGTGCGCGTGTATCTGTGCACCAAGCTTTGCTACTTTCTCTCTCTCTTGATCTCCATCTTCTTTCATTCTCTCTTCCTCTTACTAACCACGCACACACATGTACACATTCACATCCCACATCACTCAGGTGTTAGTGAGGTAGCATAGGATACAAGCTAAGTTACATCCTATTCCATTCCCCACCTGTGTGTTGCTGAGCCGGTGTGTCTGGGAGCTTTGACCACGAGTTGGCGCCCTCGCATCACTTTGTCCAGCGGAAACAGTCCCCCCGTTATTTTCCAGGTTTTCCCGGTGATGCCCTGAATTAATCATTAGAAATGATTATTCTTCAATTTATTGATTATAATTATTGAGGATAATTATTAGTCATTAATAATAACCAAATGTCTTCCTTTCTACTCTTACATGTATGGTTGCCTTGTAGCAAGGCTATCACCTTAGTGGAGCTAATTCTTACTTATTAGCTTATTATTATTCTTACTTATTCTTACTTATTATTCTTACTTCTTACTTATTTTGGTGCTCAGCAGTGAGATCATTAGTTCTAGTGATAACTAAATCCCTACAATTTTAGTGTTCTCTTTGTGAGACCATGAGTTCTAACAAATATGGTCCCGTGATGAGATCCACTCCTCACTCCCCTAAATAATGGCTTCCCCTTTATTACTAGGTCCCAACAATGGGAGACCCTGATTCTCAAGCACAACAGCAGTACAATATGAGGGATCTACACAAATATCCCCCTGCTATTTATTTGCTAAGTGGAAAGTTACTTCAGGTGTATTGAGTTTGTTTTCTGCACTTATGATGTAGCTATTTGATGGCTGAGCACAAAGAACAACCAAGCTATTCCAGTTAAGTCATCAGTTCACAAGAATAGCAATTGCAGTAGGAAATATCTGAAGTCTGTAAAGAAAAGGTTGGATACAAGCCTGTGTAAATAAAACTGGAGCTGTTCACTTGTGTTTCATGTCTGTCTGTCGTTCGGTGCTGAACAGGTAGTGTGCAGCAGGGTTGAGTTGAGTTTTTGCTGAAAAAGCTTCCTGCTGCTGCTGGAAGTGAGGTCAAAGCAGTAAAGTTGCAGATTGTATAACCAAAACAATGAGCTCAAAGATGCTGGAACGCTCTGTGTAGCTGAGGCAAAGCCGGGTGGTAATTATTGTTTTGATATAAACATTTTTCTTACACCGTGTCCTAACAGGAAGTGAGCGTCCAACTATCGTGTCACATCTCGTAACATCGGTTGCTCTCTGTCCACACTGGATCTGTTACAAACCATGTACCTATCAGCTGTACACTTAAGGTCAGACATCCAGTTAAAGAGAGAGTACTTGCTATCCTACGTTTGTACTTTTTAAACAGAAAACATGCGTTTTATACAGTGATATGTAGATGACGATCTCCTTCCAGCCATCTGTTGTCTTATTTAGGTTTTTGTAATGAAATGAGGAAGCATTTTAACTAAATGAATTAGCTGTTCCTTGTCCATGTTGCGCTTTCAATGCAATAGATAATAAATAGAAACAGGACGTCTAACAAAAGTTCAGCTCAAAACGCCGCATTGTGTAACTCATGGTCAGTTAGGACACTCCTATAGAAAACACAGTCATCAAACTGATTGTGTCACTGATGCTCACTCACGTCACATTCAGTCAGGACACAGTGTTGGTGGGGCTTCGAAAACAAAAAGCTTGTGGAAGGTAACGTTTATGCTCACATTCAGCAATTTAAACCATTAGAGTTTTAGATTCTGGGTAAATCTTAGATAAATTCATTAACTAGGTCATGAGCTTCTATCTCAGTGACCTGTTTCCAATCTTTGCGGCTATCTTCCTCTCTTTCTTTCTATGTGTTTGATTGTGTGAGTGGAGACAGGTGGAGTCAGAACTGAACCACACTAGCTACACCTCATATCAATAATCAAGACCACTACAGATACTCAGCCATGCCACTTCCACTCTGCCAGATTGGAGCTTCTGAACCAGTCAGTCGACACTTCCAGCCATTTTTATGCATTACCAGTTTTCTTGTCATTGCCACTTTCTTTCCCTTGCCTAACTCTGACTCCAGTTTCTCAGCAGTCTCGTCTGTTCTATCTCCAGCCCTCTCATCTCGTCTCATCTCGTCAGCCCCGCTCCCCTGCCCTTGACCCCCCCACTCTTCCCAGTTTCCAGCCCAAGGTTCAGCCCCAGTTTTCCAAGGTCTACATTCCCTTTCCCCAGCCTTCATAATTAAAAGCATTATTCTTATCATATCTTTGTTTCAGCCCCACACATCAAACCATGGCTCAGTTTGACATAAAAAATAAAAAAGCTCACTTGGTAGCTTTCTTTCACAGCTTACAACCACATCTCACACTCTTCCTCAGCAGATGGAGTTTTCTTCATGTTGGCGCAGTGTTTGTTCCCAGTTGCAACAACAAAGTACTACAATGCCAACAATTTTGCTTCCTCCTTTTATCCCTGAACATAATTAGAGTTGAAAAAAATAAACAATTAATCCATGTATTAATTAACAGACAATGAATTGTTAACTATTCATAAATGGCTTAATCATTGAACCATTGAAATATCAAACATTGTCTGACTCCAGCTAATCAAATGTGAGAACTGTAGATTGTTGGTTCAAAGAAAAAAAAAATACTTTTTTCACCATTTTATGACATTCAAGAAAAAAAGCAGGTTAATCAATAAGGACAATCCCCCTAAATATATTCTTACCAAGACAGATGATAACTGATTCAGTTCAGCAGTTGAGTGTCTGTATAACAGCAGATAAAATGCCTCTGAAATGAAAATGAAAGGTGAAATCTGTGGATCACCAATTCAGTTTCTTTGCTCAATAATGTCACTGCCTGCTAGGAAATAATACTATCCATGTCTCAGTACACAAGAAACTGAAATGCCATTTTGGCCAAAAGCCAGATTAATACAAATCTATATGTGTTTTCTCATGGAATAAATGATCTTGGCCATTCAGAAATACAATGAACATTTTAAAGAGGGAGACTTTTTGCCTTGGGGTGATCCTCATCAAGCTTCCTTTGAAGTACCATACAGTATGTATGGAGTCCTGACAGGGACTTGGCTGGCCTCGACTTAGCTGTGGAGACATTACTCTTCAGACAGCCTGCCACGTTGTAAATATGACACGCTTTCAGAGACATGCAGACACAAGTTTTCAGTTCGATTGATTGGATTTGCAGACTTGAGCCACAGGGACGAGGCGACAGAGGAAAACTAATACCAGACAAAGACCCTGAGGCAGGGTTACAACATCCTCTATACTGACATAAAGGGCAGACATGTTTTATGTTCATCATTTCTATGTTCTGTCCTGCAAAGAGCTACTTGTTAAGCAAGTGGCAAATTAAACCAACTAAAAAAAACCCTGTTTCCCAGCTTGTTATCCTAGTTTTCCTTTAGCCTCCCGGTGTCGTCGGCTTCTCCAGTCAATCAATTCCACCGCATAGCAAAGTGTATTTACAGTTCATTAATGAGGCGGCAGGGGACGAGGGGGACGCCGGGACGGAGGGCACACGGGACGAGGAGGAACGTTTGAAGGAGAAGGAGAACCAGCTGAGTGACAGTGTTACAAAATGCACATCTGAGAGAGGACATGTTAGGAGGGAGGTGAAGTTGGAAATACCGAGAGGCTGAAGCTAGAGATGAAGTGCTTCATGCTTGAGGTTACAGAGATGTCTTCATTATGCATGTGTCTGGAAGGAGACGCGCTTTACTCTGCTGACCCTCGATAATTAGCACCGCTAAGCCTCGGCACAACTATACTTAACATTTGATTCCCAGATTTTCTTTTCACCCTGACATCCTTTTAAATTACTTTTTGGAACACATCTGTTTTTCCATGCAGGCCAGCAAAAGCTTGAAATCTGTATCTTTTTTGCCATGGAATTAACCAATCAAATCTGGAGTTGTTTGGTTTTCTTTGGGAGTATGTGACTGGGTCTATCAGCAGGGAGGAAGCACATGGCATCTGAAAAGAAAATAGCATTTTCAGATGCATCCCAGAACACCCCGGCAGTCGATAAGGAGTTGTCATCTCGGCCCCACCTAACAAAAGCCAAGCCTGTCAGAACCAATATGAGTCCTCATCGATTTAAATATACAGCCCGGTTTTCAGCTGAGCCAAACAGCGGGGGTGGGGATGGGGGAATTAGGATGCACGGTCGCGGCTATCAGAGCGATGGATCCGAACACGCCATCGCTTATTCATAAGTAATTTGATTTAGTGACAGACAAGCAGGCTGTATTGAGTCCGTTGAGGAGGAATGGGGTGGGGTTTGTAGTGGCAGGTGGAGTAGTGGCGTGATGGTGGTGGTGGTGGGGAGGAGTTTAACAGATTAATAACTGTAATTGACAAGTGGCCAAGTTACAAGAGCAACGGAGCCGGAGATCCTAATGCTAGATGGATGCTATTTATCACCACAGTAATGGAAAGAGGCCTTGGCTGGCTGAGGTGAGGTGAGGGGAGCTGAGGACCTCGCATCTCTTTTGTTTGAGGTCTTCTGTCAAAGTGAAAATGTCAGTCTATCCCCACTAATATCTATTAAGAGGCTGCTGCTGTACAAGTCACTTTAACATCCGTCTCAGGCTGTTCCCAAGGCGTTAATGCCAGCTCTCAGTGCAGGCAGGCTGGAGGAAAGACTTGAGCTCACTATGAGGCTAAATTTACACATATGGCAGCTAAACCTATGCAAATTAGACAAAAAAGATAGCATGTAATTCAGAAAGCACTACAAGGGTAAAATGCGCCACTGATTGCACTGCTGAGCAAATAGCGTCACGGTTCACCTGTTCTATTTGCATGTATGTAAATGAGGTAACATTCATACATTCGGAAATTCGCCACTTCCTATATGCAAATAAGTCTCGTTGCTAAAACAGTCTAATTCACAAAGTCCAGTGCTAATTGCAACACACAATTAGGATGGTGTTATTAGCATCGTTAGAGAGTTGCTGTTAATTTACTCTCTCTCCTTCTGTCTCTCTTCATATCTTCAAATTTGTGAGGCTTGAATGACATCTACATGAAGGGGTCAGGTGGACATGGGTGGTCTATTTTGGACCACCGGCTAGTTAAACTAAAAAATGTCCTGACAGCTCAGATGGAGGGCTGCCGTACCATATGAACCTGAATCTGAGTGTAACAGCTGACCTGTGTAGATGAGTAGCAGAATACAGAACTTTAATTACCATTAAATCCTGACCAATCCACTGTTAATGAAGTTACTGCTGTTGCACTGCATACGTCAATGTGCACAGCCTCTTTCTCAGTAAGGAGACTTATTGTTTCAGCTGCTGCAGCCATCTGTGGACAACAAACAGAACATCAGTACTGAATGTTTCTGTGAAATCAGGGATACAATCAGTTACGCCTGAACATTATTGTAAGATTCCTACATTAATATTAATATGTTTCAGCTGTAGTCTGACATGTGACAGTAGATTATGTTACAGATGTGATTTATTAGAGAAGTAAAAAAGAGCAAAATACAGAAAGTTGGTTTGTGTGTACATATCTGCTAATTAAAGACAGAGAAAAGCCTGCAATACTGGAAACCTCTCAGATCATTCAAATAGATGCAAAACAAGAGCACATTTCTCTCAGCTGCAAAACTTTATGGGCAACTCACAGAACAATTAGTAGGCTCAATCCATTCCATGTCTGTTCTTGACACTATATGTTCTGCGTGAAGTAAAACTAGATATATGTCTGCACAGATGCTTTAGTAACCGCAGTAACCATCCTGAAAAGAAAAGTATATTATCACTCATGTGGAAGGTGACTGAGTGACAGTCAGTTGCTGATAACATGAGATGACAAAGATCTAGAAAACAGGTTTGTACTTGTCCTTTCAGGCAGAAAATGGGCTGAGGTACAGGGTTTGATGACTGTGATTGGTCCCACAGTTTTGTCCCTGACTCAATTCTGTGTGGCCTGCTCAGTGTTCATTGATCAAGCTTCTCAAAATGTTATGTGGCATTGGCCCCATATGGACCTATCATCCTGTTTGAATCATGTATGTCTGAACATTAACTACATTAAACACTTGTAATACTACACAACCTGCAAGTAGAAAGTGCACTGCTGAGTAGAAGTGAGTACTGTTCCTTCAAATGATCAGGTTTCTTCATCTGGGGATCATGAATATCCACAGCAGATTGAACTGATATCTGAGCATTAGTGTTGAACATACTACATTGTTATGGACTGAAGTCAGGCTTCAATGGAACATTTTTTGCCATTTGACCAATCGACCACTAGATAAGAGCTTTAATGGCAGCCAAAAAGTCAAAATGACCAACCTGAGACTCAAATGCTCTACATATTGCCTCCAGAGAAGTGGCACCTACCCTCAGATTTTAATTATATCATTATAATATGACATATTACTAATGTATATCTGACTCTGTACACATATTGGATCAGTAGATGAATGGCATATAGATGTAGGATTCTCCATATTTTGTGTAAAGCCAGACAGTATAAAATAAAGAGAACAGAATTGATGATATTTCAGTGAATATGGATGACCTTGATAATCAACTCAATTAAGGAAATTAACATCAACATTAATAAATAAATGCTGAGAGATCTGCAGAAGTGTCCAAACAGTGAACAGTGTAGAACAAACATAATGGTATTTGTTTGTGTTCATTCTGGTTTAACCTCAAGTCAGTTACTTTAGCTTCAACCTATATTAAATCTATATTAACCGCAGTTAAACAAACAGTTGTAATATCTGCACTGCAGGAGGGATTTCTGCAGTACATGTTGACTAAGCTGTCAGGAGCCATAGAGGTGATGCTACACTTCAATAGTGTCATAAAAACACTCCTGGAGATCAGCAGTAAGCATTTTGTTGGATTTAACTCAACTGTGAATTTTATCACTAAAAATGAACACTTTAATAGAGAGCTGTGTGTCTACTGCAGTCACACAGAAGACATTAACGTTTTTTTCCGGGGTACTGGTGTTACACTGTAATTGGTGACCCATCAGATTTAGCAGTAAGAGGCTAACGGGCTAAAAAGAACAGCCTTCTCCATATTTATTGATGTATTACTATGCATTCCATCGGCAACATGTCTTGACATCTCTTAAAGCCATCACTTGCACAGACAGTGGCTGGCCAATTACCTTTACTGACCCTGAGGCATCAGGTCATGGGTTATGTTGAACCATGTATATGTTAATCATGGGGGGGATTTTGACCTTATGGTGGCCCTAGATGAAATGTCAAAGTGTTGGGGATCGTTATCTGGTGAACAGTAGTGTGCATGTGTCATAAAAGGTGTACAAGAACCAAAGTGGTCTGAGGATCAACCATAACAGTTTTTTTTACTCTTGTCTTAAGATTTCATTAATATGATTTGCTTTTACCATTCATTGTATCAATAGCAGGGTAATTGTTGTATCTGATGTTGCCTAGCAACATATGTTAATTTCAAGAAACATGGTGGTGAAGTCTACTGTAGCTGCAACATTATTTCTTCATGTAGTGCTGCAATGATTTTCCCAGTGATAACAATAATAACATTTATTTAGTTTAACACCTTTCACAGACATAAAATTCACCAAGTCCTTCACAAGAATAAAACTTGACCATAGAAACATGCAAAAATAGAAAAATAAACATAATAAAAATACAACCAATGAGGTTGAAGCAGGAAAAACAACAAAAAAAACAGATTAAAACTTAGAAGACCATAAAAATATAAAAGCAAAAATGCTGTTGTGAAATAACATTAAAGCTCAATGTTATAGCAATTATAGCAAACTGTGGTATTACTAATTGTAGTTTATCTTAAAAGCTGGTATTATATTCACAATCCCTTCATCAGCCAAGAACACAACAGGCTGCACCAGAAGGTCTCAATTCTAAAATGACTTTCAAAAAGTCTTATTGTAACTTACACTTGTCAGCACATCTTCAGGGTTTAAAACAATAAAAAACATCCACTGAGCTGTGATGTGTCATTTTCACTGCTTCTAGACTTTAGCAGAATTAAATGAAAACCAGAGAGGAGTCACAAAATATAGCTGCAGGACTGTAGTGAAATAAAGTCCAGTGATATGTGCACATAACAGTACACACAGGAACAACTACTTACTGTAGGTTCCACATTGCCTTAAATCCAAAGGCATGCATATTTATCACAAACGTAATAGAAATGTCCCCAGATAGTCAGGATACTATATTTAACTGAGCTTAGAATGTAAATGAATCTGTTATTCTCTTTCTGCAGAGCTGAAGTTTCTTCTCAACAACACCTCATTGCTTGTTAGAGATATATGTCTGAGAGATGAGATGTGCTTACAGACACACATATATAATTTGGCGGAGTGGGTCATTAGTTTTAGGAAGCAATAGCGAATTCATCCAGGAAATCGCTCCAACTGAGTGTGCAACCTAAATAAAGCTTCCACTCTGAAACAAGTTGGAACTCTAATCTAAAACCCTATGTTCACATCAAAAAGTATGACATTCATGATTTACACACCTGCATTTATGTGCTTGACATGCAAAAAAATACACAACGCAGCTAGAAAACAGGTTGTGAATGAAGACATTTTTAGAAGCAATCAGCTGAGCGTCTATAAAGGCCCCAAAACAATAACCAATCACAGACAAGCAGCAGCAACAGGTGATTTAAAGACCGTGTAAAGTACACATGTAAAAAAAATAGGTGTAAAAAGCATTTCAACCATTTAGATTTGAATTGTGGAGCTAGGCTTCACAAACTGTGTTTCAACATTTCTGTGTTCAGGATTTAGTGGGCGGGTCTGAAAATTAGCATAAACCCGCCCCTGCTGCTGTAGAGGTATAAATAATAATAATATATACATTCAGCACACACTACTACTACAGTCTACAGTTAGCCAGTTAGCCCAGTTAGCCACCAAGTTAGCCACCGCGCTAGCAGCCGAGTTAGCCGCCAAACTAGTAGCCAAGTTAGCGGCAAAAAGCTCTCAGACGTAGCATCCATGTTTCTGGTAGAGGTGGTGACTTTGATTGACAGGTGACACTTGGTAGGGGGCGGGGTTTCAGTGTTTGGTAGCAGAAAAAGAGGTTGATTTTTACACAACTTTGAAGCCTAATTTCATATATTTGGCGATTTTTTAATCATTCAAATTTGGCAGGGTAGTTAACAACACACTTTTCTGTGGTATGTCAAACTCAGAACACATATTTATTCTTACTTTACACAGACTTTAACAACCAGGAAAAACACCTATTCAAAGTCTCCGCAGGTTCCACAGACAGCAGCCACGACGCAACAGCTTCAGCGTCCAGACGAAACAGCGCAAAATAAGAGCTGCGATTCATCAACAACAACACAGCAGAGAGTTAAATAATGTCACAGACAGAGAAGCACAGTGGGACATTTAACCAGCAGGAAATAAACCGTGGCGAAAACAAAGACAAAGATACACACAGATACACAGAGAGGGTGTATTTGAAGTCTGTGCTCTTGTCTTTGACCGAAATGAAATATCATTAACTTACCCACTCTCCTGCTGCTTTTTTGAAAAACAATTTCTGATGTCCATTTTTGGCCTCGAGTCCGCCAAGTGTGACACCTCACAACAGTGGTCACTTGAGCATCACGACGGGCTGTCAGACAGGCTGTTGACAGCTTATCACAGGTCAAAAATGACATCAATCAGGGCGGTGCAGGAGGTGCAACTCAAGTGCACACATGAGCAGGCACAGTTTGGTCTAGCTGTGTTTTTAATGATTATGCTGAGTGTGCCAGTTTGATATTTAGGTGGGACAGGCACACCCATGGCTACACGCGCTCTGGCAACCATATACTTCCTTATCAAATTCCATGGCAGTGTGGCCTGTAGTCAGTGTTGGGGAGTAACTAGTTACATGTAACAGCATTGCGTAATTTAATTACAAAATAAATGTAACTTATCTGTTACAGTTACTGAGAAAAAATGTGTCATTAAATTACAGTTACTTATGAAAAGGAGGTTACATCAGAATTTTGAATTTTTAAATATTTAACATGTTACTGAATATTGCTGTTTTTAATTATTTGAAAATATATATTTTTATTGTAAATAAATCATGACGTGGGCTTTTTGGAGCACACGTGGGATTAAATGGAGTCACAGTACCAATTAAGCCCATGTCAGACTTTTGGCTTTTTTCATTTTATATTCCAAAATCTACATGAACTAATGAATACATTTTACAATGAGAGATAAATGTTGCTTTATAAGAAATGATCTCTCTTATAAATCATGTCAGTATCCATGAAAAACAGCTCAACTTAGATTTTGGTGCTTAATGGGAATACTTACCCTAACAGCTTTTCATTAGAAAAGTAAAAAAAGTTATTCAAATACTTATATTACATTTTAAATAGAGTAACTAGTAATATGTAACATTTCCAAAGTAACCTTCCCAACCCTGCCTGTGGTCAACAGGATATCCTTCCGTACAGCAAAGTTTCAAACTGAACTGACAGGAAATAAAGACAGTTTATCTGGATAACATTAAGTGTTATGCTTTATCTAACAAGAACAGGCACATTGTTGTGCATGTTTCCCCAGACAGACAGAATGAACACCTTTGTTCTGTGCTAGGTTGATTCACTATGGACATTAATCCTGCAATAATTGATTTTATAGCCACTATGTGTTAGAACAACAGGCTGTAAACATCAAATTTTAAGTAATATTAGCAGTCATTTGAAATTGTTTGTCTGGTCACCTCATGAATATTCAATATATATTCAATATTTACCCATATAATATTTGGTTCTTAAGCTGCCAAACTGTTAAATACTCACAGATTTGAACCATTATTAAAATTAAGCCTAATCCTTATTACAATATCAGGCCTAAATCTACTCATAACACATGTAGAGGTGTTTCCTTATCTTTCTAACCCAATGGAGACATTGGCCCTCGTAAGGATGAACAAAATGACAGCTCAGTGAAAAAAGTGATGTAAACCTTAATACAGTCAGAAGCAGAGAGGGCTTTGGTGAAATGAAGAATGCAGACATTACACAATCGTGAGCTGACGGAGATGAAAACGTATTGATTGTTTTGCCTGTCAGCCAGATAAAATCTAGCGGTTGTGCATCGAAATTATTAAAAAAGTCAGTACTTATTTCACGAGAGCATAAAATCAATAACCATTTCAGGCAAAAGAAACTGTTAACATATCCGTTGTTTATAGGGGCAATACCCCTGGAGAATTTCTTTACTGCTGTATTGTTGGCTCTCTTTGAGTTGGAGCGGTTTCGCAGGCCTTCATACTTCAAAACATTAAATCTCTCGCCATGATCATACAAAAGGTGTTTGTTTCATGTTATCTCACTTCCATAAGGCATTCTAGACATCATGAGTTGGCTCTAAAAGCCTTTGAATTAACAGCATAGTTTGAATGTATTAGAATCTCAATGATTCATATTGCACTTCTCATGTCAACATGAACATTTAGCTGGAACACTGAAAAGACTTGAATTACATACACACAACATTGTCTCTTATCAATAAAAGGCTTGCAAGGATCTTTGAAGTGGGTGCTTGCCTCTGTCTTTATACAAGGAAGGACAGACAGACAAAATCCATACAGGCAGTGAGAGTTCCTGTGTCTACTTTATAAAGGCACATCTAGCAGTAGAAGGAGGTATTATTCCTGTTTGCCTTCAAAAATGTCTTAAGTTCAGACCTGGGTTCATCAAGGCCGTTTGAATTGTTCTATTAAAACATGCTGCTGCAATGTGCTGTGAGTTTTTGGCAGCATATTCAAGCGACAAACATCTTTTCCCCGAAGGTCTGTGATTGTAAAGTCACCGTCCTGTTCCTGGAATCATTCTGACATGGTGGGGTATTATCCTGCTGGAAACATCATTTGACAAAGGCTAGACTGTGGCCTGGAGGGGATCCTTCCAGTCAGCTACAATGTTAAGCGTACACTGGTGTTAAAATCAGTGTACATTTGGCACTTTGGGGCTCAGTGGGAGGACAGAAAGGATTCACAGTGTCACCACCAAACTGCCTGTTGATGCTAGACAGGAAGGAACTAAAGCATTAAAGAAAAAAGACAAATAAAAAACTGTTGATGTTGGCTGACTTCATTCGTCTATTTTTGTATCCACATGGACTTGAATCATTTTCAAACCATTCTCATGCATTCAAGTTAAATATTTCCAATGGTTCAGAGAATGTTTTTTCATCAGTTAAGGCTTTATTCCAATGAGTGTGATTACCGTAATTATTTTTGTAGCAGCGCAACTGTATTTAAAAGGTGACTGGCTTGACCACAGTCAAAACGCTCCCAGTGGGGTACGAAGCAGAGCGGAAGATTGGAACAACACAGGATGTTACACAGCCGTGCCTGGTGGAACCAAGGCGTTGCTCAGTTTTGATCTACCGTTATTATGGTGTAATAGGATTTAACCTAATAAACAGCATCTGTGCACCAGATCCAAGTAATTATTAGTCAATCCCTTCCCTTCAAATATAAGCATGATCATAATCATCATTGGTTTTTAAGGAACTCCGTTGGTTATGCTCTGCATCCCAGACAGATGTCTCTGTATGTAAATCATTACCCAACCAATGATCCTGTTATGTGGATTTCCCCAGTTGAGTTTTAGGTTGCTTTTGTAACACACAGTAAAATATGAATAAACAATTCTTTCAAATGCATAAATAAGTTAAAACAGTTAAAATGTCACATTTGATTAAATAAGAGTTATTAAAAAAACTGTGCGATAATAATTTCATGGGGATGTTTAAAAATAGGCCTATATAAAATGCTTTAACGGTACTGTCCCTTTAAGAGACTCATGGTCCTTTGACCTATGATCCTGGTATGACATAGCTAGCATATATGCAGAACTGACCTGAGAGTAGATGAGAAGAGCACAGAAACAAACGAATTAATATTTTTCCAGAGAGTGATTTAAGACCTGAAAAATAATAACTACGTAGTTGGTGATTCACAAGAGCCATATCTAATCAAACCACAACGGTTTTGGTGAGTTTCAACGTATTTTATTGTAATACCGTTTGTAATGTTTACACTTGTGGTTGCTAGCTCAATGCTAATGTTGCAACTATGTAAAGAAAGTTATTAAGACAAACTGTTTAGCTGCTAATATTTACAGTTTATTAAGGGAACCAATTGAGAGTGCATGTTGTTAATTGAAAAGAGGGTTATATTGTGTTAGGAGGAGAAGTTAAGTTGCATTATGTGTAAAAGACATAGACTGTATATGTAAAAGGGAGATGCTAGATTAAATATGCCGCCGTTGTAGCCATTTTCTGTCTGGTTAAACAACTGGCAGTAATGTTAGATGCACAGTAATTGTAAAACTTTATTGATTTGAATTACATTGACAAAATTATTTTTTTGTCGTTGTTCCCGTTTGAAGTTTGAACTTGAAGAGGAGTTTCTTCTGTGGAGTGTGTGTGCGCTGAGCTACACACACACGCCAAGGACACAAGGTGGCGCCAGACCCGCGGACTTCGTTTCTAAAGAAAGTTCATGTTCATCGTGCTAGTGAGAGGATCCGCTGCGCGAGGATGGACTGTTGGTTAACTCTCTGCCAGAGAGGTAGGAGTATTGGATTATATTTCTTCTTTTTAAACTGAACTGATCTGGAGTACATAGGAATTGAACTCTAAACTGAAGTATACAGAAACTAAACTTTGAACTCTGGGTTGAAGTGTTACAATTGTATTTTGTTCTTCATAATTGTCATTGTAATTGTCATTGTAGTGATAAGAGTAAGCATTACACTTACATTTTTGATTTAGAGAGATGCAAAGAGAAAAAAAAAGTTAATTCAGGAAGATAATTGAACCAAAATAAATTAACCTCAAATACAATAGTTACAGACCAGTCTTAAACATGTTTGTATGTTCTTAAACATATTTTTAAAACATTGTAAACATCTTTATCTGTGATTGTGCTCAATTGTTTTAAACACAATATTCGTGTATGTTTTTAACATCTTTTTAAAACATATTTTAACATCTTTGTTTTTAACATCTTCTTTGAACATTTTTTACATCCTGTTTTGAACATTTTTAAAACACATTTCAACATCTTTGTTTTTAACATTTTTAATACAGATTTTTACATCTCTGTTTAACATTTTTAAAACATTTTAACATCTCTATTTAGCATTTTTAAAACACATTTTTACATCCTGTTTTTAACATTTTTAAAACACATTTTAACATCCTGTTTTTAACATTTTTAAAAACACACTTCAACATCTCTGTTTTTAACATTTTTAAAACAAATTTTAACATCCTGTTTTTAACATTTTTAAAACACATTTTTACATCCTGTTTTTAACATCTTTTTTCCCCATATTAGTTTTTAAACATATTTTTAAATACATTTATCTTTTTCTTTTTGTCAAAAAAACACAATTTAACTTTTCAACTTATTTTGTAAACACATGTTGACTCATCCGACATTATCCCGCATTAACGCTTAAACCCACTTGATTGTTCATGTTCAGAGACATGTCTTTTTTGTCCTTTTTTTCATTTTTACTTTCGCTATATAATAAGGCAAAATAATTTATTCGATTCCTCGATTAATTGATGAAATAATCGGTTACAAAAATAATCGATAGCTGCAGCCCTAAATGTGTCTGTGTCTTTGATGCGCATGGGCGGTTGATGCGGGGATGCGCTGTAGAAAGGAATAAACGCAGATCATCCTCTACCCGCAGCCGTGACCGGTACTTGCTTTTAATCACTGTCAATGCAGAAAATCCACACTCACACAGGTAAGTGGAGGTGAAGGGGATGAAGACTTTTACAGCCTTTTTGGTGAGCTGGGGGAACTCAGTCTCCACAGGCAGCCAGAAGTGTGCAAGTGAACCTTCACTCATCTTTTGTTTCAAGTCCATATTAGAGTTCAGCTCGACAAGGGCCTCCTCCTTTTGCAGGGTCAGTCCATCACGGGGTGTCACTGGGAAAGAGAACGGATTTCTCACCCACTGATTTGCCAACGTCTCCTCTCCAAAATAGTCTCCAAACTGCTCACGCAACCCCTTCAAATGTGCAATTACCACCTGTTGTACATAGTCCAGTTGCAGTCCTGTCTTCTCCACAACATCATCCAAGGTTGGGAACATTTCCACCGAGCCCCGTTCAACACGAGCGCACCAGAGGTCCAACTTTTTCCTGAATGCAGAGACTTGATCGTGTGCCAAAAAGACATGGCACTCTTTGCCTTGCAGAGAAGTGTGTTTATCCGGTCGAAGATATCAGACAGATATGCCTGCATTGCAACCCACGTTGTGTCCTCCATATGTTTCACCAGTGGGGAGTCGATTTCGGCGAGGAAGAGGAGGACTTCCTCACGCAGATCACACAAGCGGGTGAGGACCTTGCCCCGCGACAGCCACTGGACCTCGGAGTGCAGAAGAAGCTGATGGAAGTGAGCCCCCATCTTATTGCAGAGAATAGAGAAGAGACGGGCATTCAGGGCATGTGATCTTATTAGATTTACAATTTTTATTGCCTCATCCAGGACTGTGCGCAGCTCTTTGGGCATCCTCTTGGTTGCCAAGGCCTGGCGATGGATGATACAGTGTGACCAAACAGCAGCGGGCGCAACCGCTTGCACCTGTTTTACTAGACCACTGTGGCGGCCTGTCACTGCCCTCGCACCATCAGTACATATTCCACATCAATGGCTCCAGTCAACATGATGCCTCGGTTGCCTTGGTATTTACAGTAGCAAATGTCTGGATGGCTTTCTTCTGTGACCGCAATTCATTAAGCTTCCTATCAAAAAACTCCGGTGGCTTGGTTGTTAAACTGTGGTGTTTAGTTTCAATCTGGCACCGTAGTTTACATGGTCGCATACTGTCGTTAGCTAGCATCTCTTTGCAAATAACACACTGTGGCAGCAGAGCATCGTCAGGACCAATGAACGAAAAACCAAACTTTAAATAATCAGGGTCATACTTCCTCCATTTTCTGCCTGCCTCTGTACTCACTCTCACTTTCACCTGAGGTACTAAAAATCGATCCATTTTGTTAATGTAGTTAACCAGATGATACAATTCTTTCCTTTCTTTTCACGCCTCCCCGGGGAGGCGTGAGCAGACTTCAGAAAACACTTTGAAAACCGCTGTAATAGAAGGTATTTGCAACCTGCATAGCAGCAAGCAGCAGTTCGTCTTAGACTAATGTGACAGGGCATTAAATAATGTACAACGGTCAAAGGCTATTGTGTCTGCATAAAGAATTGACTTGCTTTTGCAGTACTGAGGCTTCATTCAGTTCCAAGTATTCCAGAAACAAGCTACACAAAACAGTGCTAGGAAGAGGAGTGTCTATTGGCAATGCCATCTTCTGGGCTAGAAATTAGAAATTCATCTCAACAATGCTGATCAAATGAAATTCGGAGGAGAAGGTGTCAAATCTTCTTTTGGGCTTTGACCTTTGCTTCCGAGGTGGTGCAGTTACACCAGATGGAGGCAACCCATGACTGCTTGCTAAGTCAGCATCCTCCATCTCAATAAATCCAGCCAGTTTCATTGCCTGTGGCAGTAATGATTCATATATGATTATTAGATAACTCTTTCCTTGGGTGTTCAATTCCAAATCATGCAAGAGAGAGATCATTGTCACCCTCCGGCATGACAAATCATAAATGGATTTTAAAAATGCTGCAATAAACAACTGGCCTCAGAAAACTGTAACATTGTGAAAATCCCCATCACCACCACTGTAATAATTAACAGGTATTCTCCAGCAGATTCAGCAATAGTGAAGCAGCACTACATGAGCACAGTGTCTATAATAAATAAATTGGCAGGAGACAGATAATCACACAATGACAACTAGTGAATCAGCAGTTGTCACAGCCAACAGGACAGGAATATGCACTCTGTGTCAACAAATGTACAGCTGCTGCATTGAGATTAGTGTCACAGACATGCACATTTGACAGCTTACCACTGTGACGGCTCAACAACCCCGCTCGGCTAACCTAAATCAACCAATGATATTTACTGACATGCAAATTCACGAATACTCGCAAATGCATTGGCAACATTTCAGTCGATTGTTTGATTGTGTTTTTTGCAACTTCAGTTGAATAATTGAAGCTCAGGCAAACCTATTGAAAGATAAGGAACATTCATATTGGACAACTGTGAAACAACAACAAGAAACAAAACCCTGGATATGGTTAAGGTCAGAGAAGGGTCATGATTATGGTTAGGGTTGGGGAACTAAAACACTTGGTAAGTCTTATCTTTTTGACATGCTACCACCTTAGTTTCTGCCATGCTACATGAAAGGCTAATTACTTCCTGCTTTGATACCAAACAATGGCATTGGACTTGAATTGTTAAGCTACGGAATCGGGGAAAGGCAGCAAGGGATCCGTGGGTGGCATGGAGAGCAAAAGTGGAACATCAGTCACACCTAAGATTTGTCGTACAGTAAAATGTAAATTACAGCCCATTCTTTCACCGCTGACATGGGATTCCATTCAGTCACAGCTGTAACACTGAGCTACAGTATGCTTAGCATGGGAGGTGTCCGTAGAGCCTGGCTTCTTCTATCTATCACTGCGTTTCCCCAACATCCCTTTCTTAATTGAGTAGCGGAGGATTGCGTCTTAGTCTTTCTATTCCTCACCAACCGCTAACTATAGATGCCCAATCCCATGATGCCATCTATTTCTTTGATGCTTTAAACCAGTGCATTTAGCAACAAATATAATATTCAAAGCCACTTAAATAACTCATCTTACCTGTTCCAACTCTACGCCAACAGGGACTGAACCCATTGTCCCCGTCTGCATGTATTATGCTTTGTTTATTCACGCCTCTGTCTGTCTGGAGGAGTGAACAAGTGTGCGCCTCCCCGGGGTAATGCATATGTTGGGGGGGCTTAACAACTTATCCAGAACAAAGATGAGGCTTCTGCATCAACACAGAGCTTTACTCGCTTACCTATGCAGACAGAAGGACACATTTACCACAAGGGATGCACTAATGCACAGTCAGTCCCTGGAGGAGCTTCTATCCGACGGTCGCTGCCTCCTCAAGCACTCGCTATTGTCGTTGGCTCATCACATCCCATCACAGCCCATTTGCCTCTCAATTAATCCAGTCCTCCAAACCCTCTAAGTCTTTCCACTCTCAGCAGGGGAAAATAGATGCATTGGCTAAACATGTCAGCACCGACTGCTGGAATAGAGGTAATCATCCAGAACATTAAACAGCACTGCAGAGAAAAAAAAATACATTATTTGTTGTTTTGTATCACAGAAAATGTCAACCTCGCAGCATCAGTAGAATCACTGAAAAATGGAAAGAACTCGACTGCAGCCTGAAGAAGGGGAGACATGCTGGGAATGTGAATATATTACTCCACGTACATATTTAATAGCTTTTGTGGATTACACTTAATCATCATCATAATCATCATCATCATCATCATCATCACACCTATCTTCACCCCTTCCACTCCACCTATACAAATCACAGGAAATATAACCACGCACCCTCTGGCCACTACTTTAATACATCTAAACAATCTAATTATCAACACCATTATCTCCACTCTATTGTAATGGAACTAATGTCGTGGCAAATTGTGGGGTATGCTAGTTTTCAGGGACACAGTTATAGCAAGAATTGTGTCTCATCAGATTGTTTGTTGTCCCCATCAACCGTTCGCTCTCACTCTATTTTCCTTCTGTTCGCATCTAAAGTGACTGCACTGCTTTTTGTTTCAGCCCATTAGTTGCTGTACTTCTCATATATTGCACTCTTATTGGAACTCATACCTTATCGTTACCGGCATACTTCAACATAGAATCGCCGGTTTGAAGGCTCCAGCCTTTGCTGATTCTGCTGATCAACCAGAAGTCATGGCTCCTATTACACATTACTGGATTCGTGAATATGAGCTGTGGGGAACATAACAAGATGAAAGAAAATGTGAAAAAGCTGAAATGAGTGTTTCACCTCAAACATGCTGTAATGTGTGTACTGTGCACTGTTGTTATGCTGCTCACATGAGCCAAACAGAATTCTATTCTACAGAATTATTCCATAATCACATTATATTTCATAATTATGTATAATTTACTCATGCAGGTCTGATTATTCCCTTTTTCTTTTAGTAGAAATAGAGAAGTGTATTCATACTAATAGGGATTATTCCTCCTGGCATTGCATTACAATATATATAGTGAGCAGAAGTCCTGCAAAATTTCCTAGTAAGCCTTTGTTACACTAGCTTTTGGTTTTTGTAATATTTATTTCATTAATCTTTGTGAACAGCTTAACATAATACTGAGCTTTTCTGGTATTGGAAAGTGTTATGTGAGCTACAAGACTGCTCACCTCAATCAATTGCAGCCACTGCTCACTGTGTTGCTGCAGGTCATAAACCATTTTTAAGCACCACATCAACCGCAGCATTCACCTGTACACTCTTTGTTTATGTTCCTTAAGTAGGAAATGTATCATTATCATGCAGTTTGGTTGCAGATTGGTTTATCATTTTATAGGGAGTGACACATGTTATGTCTACTTTCCATATATTTCTACATTGAAATAACTTCTTTACATGACTTGACTTGAAATGCAATAATTAGTGTTTCATCTTAGCTATAGTTAGAAGTAGATATATACATTTTACCTTCCAGTATTATAGCACACAGTGTTAGGCTGGGGTTTATCTTTTAATATGGACAGAGGACTGCAATTAAGAAGAAATGAGTGGTCCTGGAACAGAGGCAGTTTGGAAAGGCCATGTGAGGCTTTCCAGGCTGCTACTGGGACCAAAAAAGGCTTTGATAAAATTTGAAGCAAGTGCTTGATAAGTGATTCATTTTACACCGTGCCCATATCAGGATACAGTGACAGGTTGAACATGCATTAGCTAGAATTGGCCAACCGATGAGAGAGGTTTTCTCAGGTCCACTTGGTTCTTAGTGAATGAGCAGGCAGGCCTGTGTCCAAATTATATTCAGTCTACTTGAATTTGGGCAGGGTACTGTTACGCTTGTCAATATGTCTGCTACCCAAGTGGAGCTGACTAGACTCACTATCAGCTTTGACCGTGGGTTGCATTAGTCATATGAAAAAACATGTTCATTTAGGTGAGATTGACAGTGTGAACTATGAAGGGCATTCTTGTAATGTCACTCTTTTCTACCAAGCCCGCTCATTAAATGGTAGTTCATCATACTGCTGCCAGCATTGGTGTTCTCTTTCTATTTAGGTCTGTTTGGGTTGACCGCAATTTGGATCCAGTCTAATTACCTCAGATCTATTCTGAGACTTATGTGACTGTCAGGTTTCTTTTTTTCAGGAACTAATTCATGTGTTTGGAGTTCTGTTGTACTCATGAAGACCTGCACCTCATAGGACTCCTCCTGACCTGTTTTGCAAATGGTTCAGACCCCACAGGTACTAATGAACCAGCTGGTATTGACCAAAAAATGACATCTATGAACATTTATGTTCTACTAACGCAAATTCAACCAATCCGTGCGATTATGTGTGGGCCTTGCAATTTTGTCTAATCACCGCAACTTTTCTGTAAATTGGAGGAGTGAGGTCGGCAAAACATACCGTCTGCCGCGACGGTAACCTCAACTAATTCTGTGTGTCTTTATCTGTGTGTCTGTGTTGTGTGCATGTGTCTGTGAGAGAGATCAATATTGTGTCTCTGTCTGTGTATGTGTGTCTGTGTATGTGTTGTGTGTGCATGTGTCTGTGAGGGAGATAAATATTGTGTGTCTCTGTATGTGTATGTGTGTCTGTGTTGCGTGCATGTGTCTGTGAGGGAGATAAATATTGTGTGTGTCTCTGTCTGTGTATGTGTGTCTGTGTTGTGTGTGCATGTGTCTGTGAGGGAGATAAATATTGTGTGTGTCTGTCTGTGTATGTGTGTCTGTGAGAGAGATAAATATTGTCAAATAAAATGTGAAAAACGATGTGAAAACTGTCTTCAAAATATCAAGTTGAATGTGCAATGAGATCAGAGATGGTGTGTGTGCAATTTTCACTGTCTCCCGCAATTTAATTGCAACACAAGTGCTTAAAACATCGCAACATTTACCGCAATTTTGTTAAAATGCTGCCGCAAAATCAGGCATTTTAGGCCGCAACAATCAGAAAAAAATCCTGCGAAATCCTGGAGGGACTGACTAGTCAAATCTGAAAAATGGAACCACAAAGAGATAAAGAATGTCATAAGAATGTCTCCTAAAGGAGCTCTGGAGAATGTGTAGGAATTTTAATCAGTTGACAAAAGCAACTTCAGTCTATTTATAACATGTAAGCTAAGCAATTGATATCAAGCACCCTAACAACTGATGTACTTACAAGGTTTAATAAAATAATGTAATAAATAAATAGCCAATAAATAGAGGAGGCCCACCAAGGATTTAATTCGTTTGACGGTTGATGGCAATCCAACTTCCAGCGCACTTATACTATAGTCTATAACTTTACGAATAAAACAAATATGACATAATCGTATGTCATTAATGTAATCTATGGCAGAATGCAGTGCTGTCATCATGAAATAAAATGGCCAAAATGTAATTTTTACACTGGACAAAAGCTTTCCTATAGGCCAAGCTTAATGATGATCTGGAAATGTGTCTGAAATTGGACATTAATTAACAGCGCTCTATTCATAGTCAATCATTCAACATTGTGTTTGCAGCTGATCTGATGCAATTTACACATCGGGTTTAACGGTCAGGATTTCATGCTACTGACACTATTTAAACGTTCATTCACTGGTATTGTCAGACTCTGACAAGCAGCATGCTTGCACCCTATTGGAGTGGATACAGTGACTAATCAGCTAAGCCATAATAACATTCTCGCCTGGACATCATAAAAAAAAAAATCAGCATAGCACAGCAGCCTGAAGCAGCAAACAGAATAAAATAGCACATCATACCATAGGTGGTTAGGAGATAATAATTGATGGCAGGTTGTTCAGTATGATGAAGCCCCTCTGGTACAGCTCTGTTGTTAACGCTGTCACTACATTAGCAGTATCACCTACTGGAGATAGTCCTCAGCAGCGGCCAATCCAACTTTTTACTTTTTGGGACCTTTATCCAATCCTATGGGCTAGCTTTATTTTTGATTCAAACTTCGGTCTTGATTTGATTATTTCCTGCTTGACCTCTGACATTTCATGGATGGATCTATTTGAAGGAGTTGGGTGAGGATGAGAGTAGTACGTCCTACACCTAACCTAAAATATAGATAGCCTACTGACAGTTAAGTTGCCCCCAGTCGGGTGGGCTGTTCCAACATCAAGTGGGCTACAGCCTGCAGATTGATCCCCCCCCCCCCCCCCCCCCCGCTAATTCTTTCCCCACATTGCTGGATTGCCAATCCGAGCCTGGTCATTATCTAATCCTTCTCTTATTGTCATCTCACATACAGTGTAGGCTGTTGTACAATTCAAAACTGAATCATTAGGAGAGACCATTCTCAAAAATCTTATCAAATCATGTGAATCTGATGTCTGTGTGTCTATTTAAAGATGTAGTCCCCTCTGAGAATCTCTGATGGAAGACATTTCAGTTGAATATTAAGTCTGTTTATTTAGCACTGAGCTGACCTGCAGCACAGACAGTCTCTCAGTATGCAGACGCTTTGTGAATGGGCTCCTTCAGTGTAAAACAGGAAGAGAGACAGGTGTAGATTATTTTTTCTCCAGACGCCCCTGCGAGCAGAATATTCACAGAAGGAACGTTTCAATTGAGCGTGTCATGAATCCTTGTGTTCAGCAGAGACAAAATGATTGGAGGCAACCTCCCTGCTGATCATTCCAGAAAAGTAAAGAGAGCACACCAGTGGCCATGGCATTAAAATCACCAAGAGGCTGATTCCCCACAAAGCAATAATGTTCTGAGCCTGTTGAGCATATCATCTGGGAGTTTATACCTTTTTTTTACCTTACATTTTCCTCCAAATTGTCATATTCAAACCCCAAGTGTGTGCTTATGTGGGAAGTGAGTCATTCCATGTACATCTGGGGATGAATTGCTGACAATAGCCCAGTGAGTGATATGAACCTGTGTCGGCCCTCTACGTGGCAACATGAATATTATTTGGTTTGATCTGAAGTGTTTCTATCACTCTGTAACATTTGAGGGGCTGCTGGTTGCAGGTTCCACCATGGTGAAGGAGCTCTCTGTGACCTGCCCATCACCCTCTTTTCCTCCTGACAGTAATAGTAATTGTACGCATTAAGTATACAGAGCAGATTTGTTTATTTACCCATTATTATTATTCCTACCCAAACTACATATTTGCAATTTTACTACTGTATTGCTATTTGTTTTTGTGGACACGTTTATTGTCTAATACTTTATTATGACAGTTTTATTGCTGACAAGCATTTAAAGACATTTATAGCAAGACTACCAGGTTGTCCATACTCATTAAGACCCAGTATGATTTGTCAATATTGATGCTAATAGATGGTACAAATCTGAACAGTGAAAACTCTGCTCAAGAATTGACTGTATTTTGATACTTGTGATCCACATTTTTTTTTTCAATATGTCTGATGTTGATGATAAACCCTTAAAATAAAGCATAATCTGGCCTTGTTTTCAAAGCATTAACCATTGTTTCCAGCAGTTACAACAGCATTTTTCTCACCAAAGTAAAAGCAGACATCTGGGAACATTGTAACATCACCAATGGGGCAGAAAATTGATCATCTGCCTCTTTGTGTTTCTCGTGCTGTCAAACTTCTTTATAGCATGCCGTCATGTTTGTCTTAGTAGTTAACTTGACTGATTGCTGTTAGAAATGACCTAAACTATCAAAATAAGACCTGTGTTGTGGTATTTGTATTTATCCTGTGCTTTGGAACTGCTCATGCTGATACCAAATGAGTAAAGATATTCTTTTCTGTGCACCAAAAGAGCTTTAATGGGTAAGACATAATTTTACAATAATTTAATAGTTCAAATACATATATTACAAAGTAGACACTGCGGTCTTATTATCGACCGATAAGCGGGGCTAACTGGTATATAAAGCTTTTGCCACAGTCTGTAGGGAACAACGCGAACACATCCTTTTTTATGAAGGAAATCATGTGGCACAAGTTTGTGTTCTATTTTCAAAGTGAACTTATTTAGCACACAATCTAGTGCTGCTTCCAACGGTCCGCCTCCCCGTTCTGTGATTGTTTCCCTATCTCAGGTGAAGATTTTGTCTTGGTGGCCATGCTAACATTCAGAGTAAAGTGGAATGCCGGTCGTATGAGAGCATGGGTATACCCAGGCTAATTGATAACAGCATCAGCCCCCAAAATCCGGTATTGTCGCGCATTATCCTTAGTATTCTTAAAATCCTGATGACTTGTGTAGCGCATGTCATATACCCACAATGTTCCTGGTTCGAGTCCGACAAGAGACCTTTGCTGCACATCATACCCCTTTCTCTCTCTCCCCTTGTTTCCTGTTGGCCCCTTTCTCTCTTTAGCATTGTTTCCTGTTGGCGCCTTTCTCTCTCTCGCATTGTTTCCTGTTGACCTCTGTGCCACCAACTGTCCAATAAAGGCAAAAAAGCTAAAAAAAAATAATGCTTAAAAAAAAGAAGTATCAACCACAAAATCATCCACATAGACATTTTTTTTTACCTCATTGTTACTAATGAAAAAAAGAAGCAGTGACTGATGACTAACAAAATGAAATTGTGCAGTCACTGTGATTAATAATTGGATGCAGTTACCAATCTTACCCTTAAACCAAAGGCTTAAAGGAAACTTGAATGTGTCTGTATTTGAATAAAGAACTAAATATGATATAATATTAGAATACTTTATCAAGTGTTGAATTGCTAAGGCTACAGTATGTTGGAGGGCAACCTTTTACAAATGACATCTGAGTTGATTGTATGGTCTTGAAAAAGAAAACAGCTCAGAAGTACAGGCATTGATGATGGTAAATGAAAAACTGAACTCATCTGTGACACTGAAGATGGCACAGAAATTACTATAAAGGTAGGCACTTTACAGATAGTGAGTGAACATTTTAGTTTGTTATTGCAAAGCCTCATAATAAAAAAACACTGTTTTTAGTGGCCAGCAGCATTTAAGTGCCACCACACACCGAGTCTTCCTGTCTGGGTGACTCTCTTTCTCTCAGTATTTTGCTGTGTGTTACCTCTGTGAACCCCTCATTTCCTTGAAAATGTTCCGCACTAGTTTGTTTTGAGGTCTGAAACATGCCCCAGCTTTTACAGTGTGTTATGGAATGTAATTCTGTTTAATTAGAGATAGAGAACAAATACAAGGCTGTGTGCCCTCGCGCGGAGAGAAGTGATTAACCACTGCCTTTGTTTAAATATAATCCTGTCAATCACAACGTCCTTTGTCTGGGGTGCTAATAAGTATTTCATTGTTCAGCAAACATGATTTCCCCCAAAATAAGATGAAGGATTAAAAATAATGAACTGTTCGCTGCTCATTTGCATCTTGTATTAGGCTGAAGTGAGGGTTTGGGGAACAAATTGATCAGTGGCTCATTTCTATTAAGACGTCTGGAGAATGTTAAATATGCACGGAAGGATGCTTTGAATGAAAAGTTTGACTGAAAGACGAGCAAATTTGTGATTATACACGCATGATCAAATATGAAGTGTCACTAACAACACACACACACACACACACACACAGTTAGCTCTAGTGAAGATCCAGGGTGCTTTGATGGTTCTGTATTGCCTTTTTAAATTATGTTAGTGTTTTGTTGAGGGGATACTATAGCAAGCACTAATTTGGTTGTATCCATCCACCTATTCATTTATTTATCCATCCATCCATCAATCAATCAAAATGTCTACTCAATCATCCATCCATCCATCCATCCATCCATCCAAATGTCTATTCAATCATCCATCAATCAGTCCATCCATCCATTCATCAATCCAAATGTCTGTCGGATCATCCATCCATCCATCCATCTATCCATCATCCATCCATCCATTCATCCGTCCATCCATCCAAATGTTTATCCATCCATCCAAATGTCTACTCAATCATCCATCCATATACCTACTCAATCATCCATCCATCCAAATATCTAGTCAATAATCCATCCATCCATCCAAATGTCTACTCAATCATCCATCCATCCATCCATCCAAATGTCTACTCAATCATTCATCCATCCATCTATCCATCCAATCATCCATCCATCCATCCAAATGTCTAATCAATCATCCATCCATCCATCCGTCCATCCATCCAAATGTCTACTCAATCATCCATCCATCTATCCATCATCCATCCAATCATCCATCCATCCATCCATCCATCCAAATGTCTACTCAATCATCCATCCATCCATCCATCCATCCATCCATCCATCCATCCAAATGTCTACTCAATCATCCATCCATTCATTAATCCAGAGAGTTGTACCATTTCTTTCTTTAATTCTTCTTCTTTCTTTATTTTACTCAAAATGATTATTGCTTATCAGAATAGATTGTTGATGAATTTCCGGATGATTGACTATTCGATTAAATAATTATCACAGTTGAACATCTATTAAGCAGTGGAACAGATGGTGGCTGTACCCTGCACAGATAACCATTGGATCTATCACACATTCACACCCACAAGCAATTTACAGTGTAAGTCACTGTTACTCCAAATTTCTTAAATAGAATGACTAGAAGATCAGAATCCACTCTGCAAAGTTACTTTAGAGCTTTTCATCATCCTCCACCACGCATGCAACCATTAACCTCCCAACTGTTGATGACCTCAGACTTTCAAATATATAGTTGTGGAGAACTGAAAAACCTCAATTGACTTCAAGTAGTTTCATTAACTTGATGACTACATTGTCATTACTAGGAATGAACAAAAATATGTATGAATAAACTGTTATTATCTGATTACCTTTCACCACTATACTTCAATTTTTCCTACTTAATGGATACTTATTCGTCACTGGTGGCTGGTGACACTGGGGAGGGCAGAAGGAAAATAAACTCACATTGTTATGTTCTTTTACAACTGTACTTTCTTATGTTCAGATGCAGGCCATATGCCAGTCACTGAATCTCCTTAGACAGCAAAGTGAATGCATTTTTCATCCACATCGAGAAAGGAGGGGTGACAACATTCCTGCTTGAAAGAGACAAGACAATGGAGGTGGTGCAGTGTGTGTTTGAGCATTAACACACAATAGAGCCCTGAGCCTGATAACACTGAAGGCAGGGTGTTGAAACACTGCTCAGCCCAATCGAGTTGAATTTTTTTTTTTTTTTTTTGCTCCCTCTTTCAACACTCAATGGATACCCAGGTGGTCTCGTCATTGTGAAAAACATCCACTGTGGTCCCCCTTCCCAAAGTCCCTCATCCATCCACTCCTAATGACTACAGGCCCATGTCCCTCACCTCATTGGTAGTTAAATCACTTGACAGGATTGTCAAAATGATCATGTAAGCAAGTCCTGGACCCACTACAATTTGCTTATCATTCTGTAAGGGGGACAGGCAACACCATTGAAAACACTGATAAACGTTCTGGATCCAATTTTATACACAGACTGTTGTCCCAGCATATACCCTGGACACCATGTAATCAAAGTCAATAATAATAATAATAATAATAATAATAATTGTAATGCATTTTATTTAAAAGGCACCTTTCAAAGCATTATAAGGCTCATATAACACAACAACAGTACATCAAACAATATAAATCAGGTAACATTCAGTGCAAAGATATAGAATAAATATGAATGTGACTACAAAGTGCATTAGTACAATAAATAAACATGAATGTGATTGCATAGTCATAGGCTGAAGGCTCTTGACTAGGGCTGGGCAATTAATCGAAAAATAATCAAAACCAACATTTAGAAACTCTAATCGACTTAATCTTGCTCATGTCAATTAATGATGGTGTTCACTGTTGCCATGACAGTAAAGGTTACATATCTTTAAGGAATTTGAAAACTTGTCTCCAGTGATCATTTGAACCCAAACCATGATCTTTACATAGTTCTAATCAAGTAAACTAGACATTAATCACAGTGTCACACCTTAAATCATCTTTATTTTCTCTCCCTAAAGATCCTCATGTGTGAGGGCAGCAGTGTAAAATACAAAACTAAAGAAACTGTGAAAATACATAAATGTTCATCAAGGGTGGAGATAATCATTAATCGTAATCAAGGTTACAAGTTCAATTAATCGTGATTTAGATTTTTGCCATTATCGACCAGCCCTGCTCTTGACCCCATGGTGGGTAAGTGGGCAGTCAAAATCATGGTCCAGGTCTAAATGACTGTCATAAGCTGGGACCAATGGAATGATGCTTCAAAGAAGGGCAGATACTACAGAACCTTTTTCACATTAATAACACAATTCTCACTCTATTTTTTACAAACCTTTCATTGAGAGTATCCTTTGTCACTGTATTGTATGCAGTATGACCATTCCAAAAGTGAAGACTTGTGGGAAAACTATGGGGAAGCAGACTGATCTGTCCCACCTGTTACCTGACCAGGCTGACTTAGAAGGCAGACAAGATGTGCATGGATACATCCCACCACTCCCTTCTGCTCGAGTGTATAGAGAGCTCAAGATCAGAACCAACAGAGCAAAAACTCAATTAAACAAGATGTGGTAGCCATGGGGAGTCTGGGGAAATACATGGATGGAAAGTGGTGATATGGAATACATGGATATATAGGGGAAGTGCAGTATACTTACTATCTATTTATTATCTTTATTAGAATTGTTTGTACAGTTATTGCACTTGGACTGCCTGCCTGGAGTGTGCTGATATTTATAATGGCTGCTGTAGATGATCTTGGACTACTAATGTTTTTGTTCATCTGATGTGTTTTTAATGTGTCTATATGTTTTCTGCTGTACCGTAAATTGCCTCTCGGAGGACGTTAAAGTATAATTTTCCCTTGTTGTTGTTAACTTTACATCGTTGAGAGGAGTTCACTTAAGAGCTCAGCACATCAGACAGCCACACACCACCTTACTCCTGTTGTGTGTCCAGCCCAAACAGCTGAGGCAGCAAGGCCCCAGGACAGTGCAGATCATTCATTAGCTTAACAACAGTCCTCAAGAATCCGTCAGGGCTGCTACAACAAGCTGACAGTTGTGTTTCTTAACATGGTAGCTATTCTTCTATTGATATCTACTACTGGAAACAGAGCATTTCTACTGTTAAAAAGATTTGTTAAGAGTTAAAGAGCTCATCATAATTGGATTTCTAATATGCTACTCTGAGATATAAATCTATTGCTTTACCAGGAGATTGTCACACTAATGTACAATACAGCGGTAGAGAACTGAAGATAACATTTGGAAACTGTCAACTGTTTGACCAACATGTTGTCAGTGTTGTAATCTGGTTGTTTGGTTAGACAGGACATCCTCTGTTGGAGTGTCATTTTGGGTGTTTTGGCTAATAAAAGATTAAAACTAATAAAGATAAAAGCCCCGTTTATACGTACCTGGTTATTTTTAAAAACAGAGACATTAACCATCGTTTGCACCCTCCGTTTAGACGCAAACGGAGAATTCGCCCCTGAAAACGATGCTTTTTAAAAACTCCGACCAGAGTGGAGATTTTTGAAAACTCTGTTTGCACGTTTGCATGTACACAGAGAAAAACGGAGATTTGGGGAGCCGGAAACTGCTCCTGGGTTAAATGAGACATTGTTTATAATCTACAGTCTATGTTTACAATCTATGGTGATCATGGATGCATGCAGAATAGCAGTCACATTTATGCTGGTGCAATCCCTTTATATTGTTTGCATTTGCAAATACAAGTGCTGTACTATGTGGAGGAATGAAATGATGTTGTTGTTGCTATGCGGGATTCTGATTGGCTAACGTGGGCTTGAGCTGCTCTTGACGGCATATATACACGGGTTAGTGTAAACGGAAACTTTTCTGAAAACGGACTGGTGTTTTTTTTGTGAACGGAGAGGATGAAATGTCCGTTTATGAAAATAGCTGTGGCACGTGTAAATGTAGTCTAGGATGCCCGGCTTTTCTCTCACCGCTTCACACAAACTGCCCTTTCTGTCCTGCAGGTGTCACTGTTGAAACATTTTAATCAGAATTTCAATTATGGATGGAAGAGAGAAAAATGATTTTATAAATGATAGAGATTTGATGATGCTTAATTTGAACTAATTACTCTTTTTTAAAATATTTTGATCTCTCTCTGTCCTCTCAAATATAGTGGAGGAGTAACCTCCTCTTGTATGGTTGAGTCCCTCTCTATGTGTCAATGTAAAAGTAAAGGTGTCTTTGAAGAGTCCTTCACAATGTTTTATTACAAATTCAAGTAGTGTGAAAATAATTGCACCCTGCTAAGATGTGACCCTTGCATTACATTTTGCCACACTTTTCATATTTTCAGAAGATTACCTGCTAATAGAAGGTCACAGAGTTTTACAGAAAAGCATATAAAGGATATTACAGGGACGTGACATGATGGTGTTCTCCAATTCCCCCGCTGTGTTGGTGGAAGACCCTGTTTCTCTCCCAAGTCAGCCTGTAATTTTTGCTTGTAATTTCTTCCTACTTACCTCTAGAGAAGACAAACCACAGTTATTTGACCTCCGCTTTCAAAATGGAACGTCTCAGCTTTTAAAACCTGACAGTCTGTGTGCCTTCCTGGACCTTTTGCTGACTTTGCTTTGTTTGTACAAAGTTTTGTCCCGACTTTCAAAGTCACACAAGGAAACAGTACGTATAATTCCCTTTGCTACCTTTTAATTGATGGTTTCTCTCAGACCTCTAACATCTATTGACCTTTTCTACCTGCAAAACTAATACTGCCAAACCACTCAGGAAATAACATCCCTGCTAAAAAAAAAACTCTTTTCGGTATCGAGCCTGTAGAAAAACACAGCTTCAATAATCCTGGTTAACCAGTCACAGATAACCTTTTCCTTATAGCTGAAATAATCTGTGTGTTTTGGTTGATCAGTTTTACCACAGGCAGCTGTGATGGAACATAGCAAAGCCACAGTGGCATTTTCCCCCCTCTTTCTCTCCTTTTGAGATCTGAATATCTGTACTAATAAGAAATGTTCATAGCAAGCAGTCTTGATCTAAAGATATGTGTGCGCCCTCTTCCTATTCAACCTTCATCTCAATGCCAGAGCAGCCTCATTGGGGCTGACACTCTGTCCGCTTTCAAAGGCAGGTTTTCAAAGCCTGCTTCTATCACCGCAAAATCCAGGAAATGCTGCACCCGAGGAATTGATGTCTTTGTAGGTGAAATTCATCTCTAGTAACAATCTCACTGAAATGGCAGCAATGCTCCCCAGACCACTGTCTGAGAGATGACATTTTGTTGAACAGTATTTCATTCCTCATTATCTTCTCATGTTCAATCCATCGTCTTCCCCTTTTTCTCTCTGTGATGCAACCCCTTTGCTCTTCTCCCCTTCTCTCTGCCTAAAATATCTTCCTCTCATCAGTCCTTTTTTCCCCCCTTCTTTCCATTCCACATGATTACCTTTGCCTCTGTGAAATGCTATCTATTCAGGCTTAAGGAGAAGACGGAAATCCTCCGACAAGTCTGAGCCACCAGTATGCGTTAATGACATTTCAGCTGATGCTTTTAAACACTGATTCCTTCTGCAGTATCGCAACTTTTACGTCTTCGCTTTGTTGTAACGTAATGAGTCTTTTTTGGTTTAACAGGCACATAGGAAAGTGGCTTTTTTTTAAATAAGAAATAAATAATGCAGGATTTATTACTGAATCTTCGGGATTCTGAACAGGGGAATCAGGTAAAGGTCAGATGAGCGTGGTCAGGAACTCCATCAAAAGTTCTGAATGCATCACGTTCACATAACAGACGAGCAAGAAATGCAAATGAATGACAAGAGCTGTTTGGAAAGGGCAATTATATACAGAGGACAGGACAGCACATGCAACAAAGGTCTGATGCTGGGCTCTAAACAGGGACCGTGCAATTATAACCTATGTGTACTAAACACCAGGCTAAGAGGAAACCCCACTTAGCATCTTTTTAACAGTTAGCTGATGGAACAGCGAGGCTGCTGTTGATTCTAACACACTTGATTCTAATAATGAACTCGTTACCTAGCCCTTAACACGCTTCAGCTGCTTGATAATGAGTTAATGATGAGAATCAGGTGTGTTAGAGTAGGGAGATACCTTTAAACATGTCAGGCAGGAGATCTCCAGGAGCAGGGTTGGCGATCACACGATACAAACATTTAGTTAAACGCAAAGCTTCCATTTTCAGTAAGTTAGTAGTTGTTGTAAGTTGTCCTGAACATATTGATGTGACAGGGTGTGACCCACCTTATCTCAGCTACCTGGCGTCTGAGCATCAATGACAAGCTAGCGTCAGCAAACTCGTCCCACCCTCGTATAACATCTGCGACGTCCATGGCTTAAAACCATGAACAAGATAAGCAGGTACTGTGTATGCAGATATATTTCTTCCCATTATTGTCTCTGTTCTGCTGTCTCTGTTGATGTAACACTGTTAATTTGCCAAATGCTAATGTCAATCACACAAGACAAAGCAGAGACAGAAAGACGCATGTCTGAGATACTTTATTGATCTTTCACAGGAAATTGCTTGGTTTATAACAGCTACATCCACACTTAAGATCACATAGAAACACATCTTCAGCTATTCAAACACCAACTACTAAACTAACTACTAAAACACATATATACATGTAATAAATAACAATACAATACCACAATAAAGTTGCACTGCAGTGTCTAATTTTTTTTAAAGAAATAACACATGAAAAAAGAACCTGTTTACACAGCACACAGTCTAAATTTAAACCAGTCATTACTTGAGCACATTAAACAGTCTGATGGCAGATGGCAGGAAAGACATCCTGCAGCGTTCAGTCCTGCACCCTTTTCCTTCATTTCTATCAATACTTTGACAAAAAAGTAAAACCATGGTGACATTAACAATTGTTGGACCTGGTACTAATAAAGGCCTCACTACAGTGAAACTCTGAGCACTGACTATTTTGATCAGCAACTTATCAGCCACAATAATATATGCACAATGATCACAAAAATGCTATAACAATTTATTAACAAGTTAATCAATGAATAGTTGTAAATTCTATATAACTAATAGGCAAACAACAACAGATGTGTATGACTGTACCAATAAAGTGTGTGTGTGTGTGTGTGTGTGTGTGTGTGTGTGTGTGTGTGTGTGTGTGTGTGTGTGTGTGTGTGTGTGTGTGTGTGTGTGTGTGTGTGTGTGTATGTGCGTGTGGGCACAGGAAGAGAGGGTGTGTGTGAGTGGGGTGTTCAGGAGCGTGGGGCGTTCAAGGTGAACTGTTTCCGCCGGACAAAATGGTGCAAGGGCGCCAACTCGTGGTCTAAGGGTGCCAACTAGCGGTCAATGCCTCACTAACACCTGAATGGTGTGGGATGTGAATTGTAAAGGAATACATGGGCCACGGCGGGGCCTGTGGCCGGCTTAATCTGGTCTCTCCACATGGCAGGGTCACTTATTTCCCTTGCAAAACACAGTATTCAAGCCCAGACGGGCTAGCAGAAACAGGGTTAGGGTTAGGGTTAGGGGTTAGCATATCACTATGACATCTGTAAAGAAAGATTCAGAGAGTCAAAGCACAAGTTTAAGCAGCAGCAAAACATAATCATACAGAGCTAGTATTAAACACACACTAATAACCCCTGCCCAGATGACAACCTCTTAATGTTCCGAGTCGTGTGTTTAATCTGTTAGAGGGAAGTCCACCGTTCCTCAAGTGTCCGTCGGGCTAACAGCGCTGATTTCGTCTCTCTCGGGTGGAAATCAGCCAGCTCTGGTGGGAACGAAACAAGGATTAATCCAGCGTTCTCCTCTGCAGGGAAAAATAGCGTCTGGTTTCACCAGCGGCTTTTAGGGATCCATAGAACTGTTACCTTTCAGGTACACAGATGATCTTCCCTGCTAGGCTGCAGCTTGTCTTTCAGCAGACAAAGAATAGCCATGTGCTTTGGGCCATGGCATGAAGGCCCAACACTATTATGTATAATTTCAGTTGGACTATTAAAGCAGTGATTTTTAACTTTTTTTGCTTGTCACACATTAATACAAATCAACCCAGTTCCGACCTTTCATCACAGGGTGTATTTCACTGAATTGTTGGCAGCGCTTTCCATTATGCTTTACTATGTTTATAGGCTAAAAGAGGTAAAACATAACAATGTGACAGTATTGCACAGAACAAAAAGGTACTGATTGGCGACAAGGTTACAAAACAAGCACGTTTTTGTAGCATGATTTAGTCTCGTTAAATACCTCGGTAATAGGGGTGAGCAGGGTTCTCATATTTTACAAGATAATGTTGTTTTTTTCCCCCTCCAGGCATAAATAGTAGCTAATCACTGAGCTTTCAGACCTACCTGGTAAATATCTTACTCCCCTTAAATTTATCCAGTACACCGTTTAAAGCACATTTTATTGAACACTATAATTCTTTGACCAATAGATCAACAAATAGATCTGTGTTACTGAACCATGTCCAGACCAACCAATCAACCAATGGAGATTTCTATTTGAGCAACATACACACGTCGATATGTCATGCAGTCATACATGCTTGTTTTTTTTATCAACCATTTCAATAATCCAGTGATCATTTCAGTCGTTTATCAAGAATACAATACATTTTTTGGTTTTATCTCTTCCATTGATGTATTCCAAGATATGTCAAGGTGATCTCCCTGTTTTAAAGTATAGTATGTAGAGTAAACTGAATATCTTTGGATAATAGTAGGTTTTATGAAAGCAGACATTTGAATACTAGATCTGAGCCCTTTCTTCACATTCATTACGTTTAATAAACTAGAAGATTAATAGAAAATGGAAAAAAATAATTGACAGATGAATAGAAAATGAAAACGATCACGAGCCACAGCCTCAAATGAAATGATTTCTGAAATGAGATGAATTGTGATTTATTTATTTTTTTTGGCTTAATAAAAAAGGGCAGCAAGGTTTTGTCTTCATTTCCTGTACTAAGTTAGCTTCAATAACACTTCTAATGCATTGAAAGGATGAGAGCTCAACTGCTGAGTCTGTCTGTACGCATGTTCAGACGGGTGACTCTAACTAAACAGTCGCTGTCTGAATTACAATTAAAACATGTTAAACTCATTATCATCATCAATCTTTAAACACACAGCTCTATGATACACTGGCGGAACCTACTGATATCATTCACATGAGAAAAAAATGTGATTGAAAAATTTCCATTTCAATAAATCCGCTACATTCTACCACTGCACATTTGATAACAATGACAAATTCAATTATTCATCAAGCGTTTGATTAGTTTATCTGAAAGCTTTGATAGGTTGTTGAGACTCGGCAGTTAATAATATCAGAATGGATGGGTGATCGCACAATTGAAAGAGAACCAAACTGCAACGGCAGGAAAACGATGCTAATATGAAACATTCAAATCCAGCTTCTCAGTTTCATACCATGTCTTTACATATGCAGGGGCTAGCTTATCGCCACATGTGGACACAAGCGCCATAAAGGGAGCCTGCGACTTCTCTCATCTGTTGCGAGTGGTGCTCTACTGAACCGCAAGTGTGTGACACGTTGCCTTCACTGGAGTGTTAACACAGCCGTGATAATTACCACAAGCTGTGAGCAATGTTTGATGTTAGTCAGTGTTTTAAACGCCGTTGGTAGAGGGAGGAGGGAAGGGGGTGGGGGGGTGAGACAGCGGGATTGGAAAACGCATGCCCGCCTTTAGTCAAAGAAAGCTCATCAACACATCAAAACTACAGAGCAGATAACAAGATTTCAAAAAATCCACCGAGCATCTGCGCCGATCCTCGCCGCTCTTTGTACTGCGAGCCCCATCCGTAAGTAGATGATGTTGAGGAAGCGATCGCTCTGTAGTATTGTTTTCACCTTCCATCCCTCCTTCCCTCCCTCCCTCTGTCTTTCTCTCTTATGCCTCTGTTCTCTACAGCACTTGCATGTTTCTCTCTTTTCCCTCTTTCAGTCACATCAAAAGCAGCCTTTTCCACTTAATGGGTCATTAGCTCTGCTATGAGACTCTGTCAAAAATCTCCCTCAGGCTTTTCATCTCGTCATTTCACTCACATGTTTTAAGGGCAAACAAAATATTAATAAAAAAATAGAGCCTTGCTTCTTATGGAGAGGGGAAAAACTTCTTCCATTACTGTAAAAATCATATTGGAATCTATAAAGTAAAAAATACTAAGTATAAACCAGGCAATCTGCCAAGTTGATCATTATGGCCTTTTTATCTCAGCCAAACATTTCAAGCTTTGACGAGGCCAGTTCCTCTCTGATTTTCTATGTTCCCCTGGTTTTTACATTTTGCATCCTTTTTAAGTTAATTGGGACAGTTTTTACATGCGTGCAAGCAGACTGAAGATATTTTTAAACCATTTTTTACCGAATCTCTCAGGCTCATTCACTCTACAACAACTCTGGAGACTTGTAAAATCAGTCCCAAGCGTTTACCAGCGAACAAGAAATATACTTTATGCAAAGTTGAATCAAGATGCTAAAATCATAATGGATTTATAAAATAAGTTGGGAGTCACTGTTTCATATTAATGTGCACATGTGGGGGAGTATGAAATGAGACAGGAGAAGACATTTATGCATAACGGGTTTCTGTTTCCTGATTTTACGTTTCCCCCACTCCAAAATCATTTTAACACCACAGCTGAAACACTCTGCTGGATATTATGACACTCTGCTGGATAATACAACTCGCCACTTACAACTGGAGATTATAGAGGAACATGGGTGGAGCATTTGGTTTCTTGCAACATTTACACTTTGTTTAAACATGTGATCTGTGTTTGGATACATTCTTTGGATAAGGACATCTGATCCACAGGTTTTTGCATTTACATTTGGTATTAATATGTGTTTCTGTTTTCTCAATTGTGCCCATTGTGTCATCTCATCCCAATAGGCCAATTAGCTGGGTGGACCAGTCATTGCCCAGATAAGGTTTCTATAGATCTCTATCTGTACAGGTCACACTGGGGTTTACAGCTCACTGTCTAACTGAAAACCAACATTTTTTTTCTATAAAAAATGTTGTACTGTTCAATTGATGAACTTTTGGTTCTATTTTGTGGTGCGATCAAGCCCCCTGGACAAACACTGAGCTTTCAAGCTAATTTGACATAGCCGCCAAACTGTCATTACAATGTCATGTGATGCTAATTGGGCCCAAAAAGACTTTTTCCCACATTATGAAAGAGTCGTCTGTAAATCAATGTATTGATTTTTCTTAGCATCGCATCCCTTGCAAAATGACTCATTCTATCAGAATTTGAACGGTTCGGTTACATTTCAAAAGTCCAAAAGAGTCACACAGTTAAATTATTTTATCCTCATTCAAGTTAGCTGGAGGGCTAAACCCTCCAAAGTAGATGGATTGGCCAGCTGAAGTCACTAGTGGGCTTGCTCTATGGGCCCAATGATGGAGAACAAGAAAAACTTTTTTTTGGCTTCATGTGCCTCTGAGCACTTTTCATAGGAATGAATGGGGCCCCACCTCCAATGCTGTATCCAGTTCTCTTTATACATCCATGGGTGTGATACACTGCAGCAAAGGAAAGCACTATAACTAATAAAGTTTGCTGCTATTGGATAACTGTGACCATATGGAACAAAAGAATCTCCAAGCTCCTCTTCTTCTCAGTGTCGTAACGCCACATATGGATGATCTACAGACCTCTCCTCCTCACGTATTATGAGCACTGAATATCATGAGTGACTCAGACACTGATCCCATCCGTGACTACATTATCATGCACAGGCACTAAGCCCTTGTCTAAGTACACACTGTCACTGTCAGGTATAAACCTGTAATGCACGGACGAGCGGGCCATTTCATGCATGGATACACACTAGGTATTATCATCTGAACTGATGACTGGCTCTGATGCCCCCTATTTGATTCCCAGTGACACAGATTTCTCTGCCCTGATATAAAGTTGTTGAAGTCAAGTTGCAGGCACAACTTCACCTGCCATCAAGGTGTACAGAGGAGAGAGCATGAGTATTCAGATCAACTTAATCCATTTCAATAGGAGCATGACATAATTAGGCACATACAAATGCAGACCCACATGTAACATCATATAAAGTGTTAAAGTACCATATGTGGTATGAGTACCATTTGTATAGTTAGACATATATTTGAAGTAATAAAAGTTTTCGAAGACCAGTTATTATATGTGAACCTTATATTTAAATGTAGTTATTGATTTTCTGATATATATACACAGTCAAGCCCGAAATGAGTCATACCCCTGGCAAATTTTGACTTAAAGTTACTTTTATACAACCAGCAAGTTGTTTTTTGAACGGAAATGACACAGGTGCCTCCCAGAAGATAATAAGAAAATGTCCAGGAGGCATCATTGTGGGAAAAAAATGATTTCTTAGCTTTTATTTACATTTGAACAAAAATTGGCATGTCCAAAATTATTCATACCCTTTGTAAACTGTCACAGTCCATGGGAAAATCTAAAGTTCTATACCATTCCAAATAGCGCAAGCTGTTCTAAAGCATCTTAATTACCCTGATTCATTGGGAACAGCTGTTTTTAATCAACTCAATAGGAGAAAAACAGCAGCTCTCTGCAGTTGGTCTGTGGACAGTCATGGCTAAGACAAAGGAGCTCACTGAGGATCTATAAGGCCATATCTAAAGGTTTTCAAGTTCCAGTGGCTACAGTGCAAAGTAAATAGGGACACAATAAGCGAAATAGTTTGTAAATTGGTAGCCAGTGTCTTCACTAAAATGAACCAGCTTGTCCATCACCAGGCGACCATGACCTGCTCTTTACCTGTTGAATGAGTCATTTGGGGCATCATTTTTTTTGCATCAAAGAGCAACACTATGTTTTGTTTGTTGAATACAAAAGGCTGACCAATATGTGAACCTATGTAACGTTCACTGAACAGTGGCCACTGTAGTCAAAAGTACTACAAAGTGGATCATCACTTTAAATTACGTTTCCCAAGATTCTGTTGAGCAATGTCAACAACTTAGTGACTTTGTTGCTATATCTGGTGACTTTTAATACCGTACATCTCTCTCTACGCACCTACTCTCTTCAGTGAATTGTGGACAGGTGGAGCACATTCAAGCAACACACACCACTTCTCCTTTGGTTTAAACTGTGTTGAATTTATACTTTTGACCATTATCACAAAAAACCCCTGGGTGATGAAAAGGCTCTCTCTCTCTCTCTCTCTCTCTCTCTCTCTCTCTCTCTCTCTCTCTCTCTCTCTCTCTCTCTCTCTCTCTCTCTCTCTCTCTCTCTCTCTCTCTCTCTCTCTCTCTCTCTCTCTCTCTCTCTCTCTCTCTCTCTCTCTATACTGTAGATAATACATCTGTGATGACAGGAGTGTACAGTGGTGAACACAACGTTCTGAGGGAGGAGAAGTTCTCATCCGCTGTGTGTGTGTGTCACTCACTACAGTTAGCGGTAAGCTCTGCCTCTGCCTTGTTAGAGAAACCTTTTAATTGGTTCTCTATTTCAGCAGCGTGCAGAGGCATACCAGGCTGCCTGTGAGACAATAAACTGTGGGGACAAGTCTTTACTGATAAGGTCTGTGCCACACGCTGGCTTTCAATAGAGCCTGCAGTGTCCACAATCCTGGATCAGTGGGAGGAATTAAAATTGTATTACAGCTCCACCATGTGAAGTGAGCTACTGCTACATGGCAGATGTTCTACATTCCATGTACAGTGACCCACAGACCTTCCTGTACCTCGCTTTTTAAATATATACAATTAGTGAGTTACACTCTACTGTTAGGGCTTTTGAGGAGGAACAGACGGATCCGATCAAGCTGCTTGACTGCTTAATGAGGCTTATAAAATGTACACGCTTAAAGAGCTTAGAGAGCCAATAGACGGACACGGCTCTATCAAGCTATACCTTTTCTATACATTTGAGGACAAGGCTGCACAGCTGAACCTTTCTACTGAAGAGGAGATGTGTGAGGTAAAACATAACCCGGTCACAACCGACACAATTATTCATCTATTCAGTCTATTCGCCCTCAGTAATGGGATGAAACAACAAACATTCTGGGCATAAACACAACAGACATAAAGACTCTGCAGTTTTCTCTCTCTCACACTCAAATGCTATGTCATAGAGAGACTGTTCAGTCTAATGAGAGTGATGAGCACAAACTTCCAGATAAGGTGCTGCACCTCTTTGTGTTGTGGGGTAGGCTATAGAAAAAGACTCAGACAAAATAAGAATAGTACAGAAATAGAAGCTATCAACAGAGTAAGAGTACGTTTCCAACCTTTTGTGTCTTTCAATTTGCTACAAATTATCACATATAATTATGGTTCATTAACTCCATTCTGCTAAATTATAGTAGTATTTGCACATTAGTTACACACAATTTGACTCTAATCTGTTGATCAATACACACATACTGTTGTTCTTTTGTAAATATGGACACATCCTGTGTCCATACCGTCTGGTTTTTACAATCATTATTTTTCTTCCTAAGCTGAATACTTCTTGTAAAATTTCCATCCTTTAGTACCGTATTTTTCGGATTATAAATCGCTCCGGAGTATAAGTCTCACCAGCCGAAAATGCATAATAAAGAAGGAAAAAAACATATATAAGTCGCACTGGAGTATAAGTCGCATTTCTCTTTGATAATGACTTTGATCATGGCGCAGCGAAAGAATAAAAATTATGATATAAAATTTAAGATTTCCGTTGTGAAATATGCGGAGGAGAATAGTGGAAAAGCGGCCGCGAGCCATTTTTCTGTGGACCCCATAAGGGTGAGGGAGTGGAAGAAGCAGAAAACGGAGCTTCAACACAGTCTGTCAGAACAAGAAGGCAGCTATTGTCCGTACTACTGAAAAAAGTGATGACTGATTTAAAACTTGTGATTTGTCTTGTGAATTATCTTACATTTGTTACAATTGTTTCGTTTACTTCGTAATTTCTGCCCATTTTTCAACACGTTTTTGTTCATGACTTTTGCCTCACATAGAAAGAAATAATTTTTTTTGTCCCGAAGCTGAACCGTTGATTCGGGCAACTACCGGGTAGGTCTGCGTATGGTGTGTAAAGACGAAATTCCCATGCGTGTGTTTGGCATGATGTTTTAACAATGCAAAGCTATACTTGAATAACATAAATAAATAAATAAAACTACGTTGTAGAATGTAGACCCTATTTCACTAGTATTGCTGGACAAGATTTTTTTTTTTTTTTTGCGAGGAAGTAATTAATCGCCTGTCCCAAATACCCTGGATTCAAATACACGCCTAGTCTCTTACGTGAATGAGATAAATAGTAGTCCGGGCTATTATTTGATATTTTACGGTAATGTGTTAATAATTTCACATATAAATCGCTCTAGAGTATAAGTCGCACCCCCGGCCAAACTATGAAAAAAACTGCGATTTATAATCCGAAAAATACGGTATTTCTTTTTATTTCTTATGTACTTAATTGTGGCACTCGTGGCTGCCAAATTAACTCTATTCTATTAAATGATCATATTATTGTAGTATGTGTGCTAAATGTTGTTATTCTGTGACAATTTCAATCTGTTAACAAACTTTTGTAAATATGCACATAGTTTGCTTGCATGGTTTTATTGTGAGTGGCAGCACAACACCTGGCCTGTATTCATACCCTTAGTTGCCTGTTAAGCTTGCTTGCTAGATTTGCTTTTCATCAATGCGATGCATTCACCAACAGTTGTGATGTCAAACTCATACAAATATTGGCTGTACTTTTAAATCTTTCAAAAAAATCTTTGTATCTGCAGGATTAAAAAGTCTAATCATCCCTGACTGAAAATGGAACATCCTCTTTGTGGTTTGTTATCCAGATAGAGGATATGCACAGTGTGAGAGGATAAATATTCTGTTGCCTTTAACTTTCTCTCTGAGTTATCATTTTACATGTAAATGTAGCTGAATCATGAAAGCACAGCCAATGTCTTTCATGGTGTAATATGTAACTGTCCATCTGATCCAAAGATGCCCTCCCCACAATGTTGGTGCAACTTTCCAAATATGCTTGGATTAACAGACCATATATTGGGAATCTAAATGGAAAAATATTAAAACCTAGTAAAGTGACATAATATCATTTGAGTTATAAATCCGACATTAAATTTACGTAAAAATGTGTTCTCTCTGCATTCAGAAGTTACATAGGATGTCTTTAAAGGTGGTGAAGTTGAAATACTACAATAAGAGTTCCACATATTGTAATTATAATTAGCATCAATACATCTACTGTTACTCTCCAGTGATCTTGCAGGTGTTTTGCATCAGTGGCTAATGAGTTACACCTGTTCCCTCTGTCTGATGTCATTGCTCACCTTCCAATCTATTCCTAACCTGCCCTAATCTACTACAACTAACAGAGTTATCATTATATTCCGTATTAAAATGCCAGTGATGCCCCAATATATAGAAATACTGCTAGACCTGTCTCATTACAATGTCAAACAAACAAAGTAAAGCAGCTACACATATAGAGAACATGTTGTTAGCAGCCAAGTGAAAACCCCTATGGGCAGTCTTCACCCTGACATTCTTATTTATGAGCGTAAACAGAGCCTTCCTCTGATTAATGATTACTTAAAGAGCTTACTTGAACAGAGTCAGCTAATTGGTATTAATCATGTTTGGTTTACTCTATTTTTTATTAATATGGCACACATAACCCTCCATCTTGCCATAGCCATCAGCCTGAACATCTGGTGGCGGAGTGCTGTCTGTTTTATTCATGGCCACAGTGGAAAGAGAAGCACAGCATGTGTGCCCACTGCACTGTGGAACATGCATAAAGCAGACATGCCCACGCAAACACAAAATGTATGTTACTATTTTCAGGGTTTGGGCCAGGGTTGTCTGAGTATGGATCCCCTGAGGGACATGGGGGAGAAAAAAATAGATGGATGGGGGGGGGGGAAGATGAATGATTTTTGCGTTTTTGGAGATACTTTAGTATTCTGAGGAAAACATTTTGGATGGAAAAAAAACACTTCTTGCCAAAACACGAGCAAAACAGTGTTCACACTCACCTGAAATGACTATCAAAGTATCAAAGTTCTTCCATATGTTAGCATTAGTTCACTTGCATAACATTACTCTTTCTGTTAACATTATCCTTTTCAAAGTCTGTATTTTATTAGCAATATATTTTGTGAGCCCACTAAGCAATGCTAACTAGCTTAAGTATATTGGGTTATTCGTCGATTATACCCATCGGTTAACCCACCATGAAAAAATAGGCTCATGCACATCCCTAATCGTTAGCTTTAATGTAACGTAGACTAAAATGCTAGCTAAGTGATACTATACTAAGCTAATGTTGTTCTTCCGTATCTACAATGTTACATAAGAATTTGTAGTCCCACAAGACGCAATAACCCAGATGAAAAGGGACAAGGTATTAACGGTTTGTTCAGTTGCTATCATTATAAACATGGGTATGATTAAATCTGTAGGAAAGTATCACCGTATTTAATTCTCAGATGTCATAATTGCATATGTGTTTAAATCAAATATTGTTTCTAACAATGATCATTTAACCCCCTCATGTTTCCACTGGGTTAAAAATAGAGTTTCTATTGGTGTGTATTCCTTTGCTTCCACCTCCTTTACATCCAGCTGTTTGGTTGGCTGTAGCTTAAACTTTCCTAACATAACAGACTGGCATCTCTTTAGTGCCTCAGTGGGCCATAATGAAATGGTGCCAGGAGGCTATGAAATTATATATGCTGCTAATATTATTACAGTGGATGTGTGTGATTCTCATTTACATTTTAGTTTTAGGACTAGCTAGCATGAGTGTCTAGCTTGTCTCTACAAACAAATGTATATGTTAGTTACTGTAACAATAGAACCTGTTGGAAACAAACAGCCTGTACAAGTCTGTATGTTACTGACAGTAATGCCAAAATAAATATTTGATATATTTTTTATGGACATATACCAGAATAACCCTCATTCCATGCTGTGACAGTATAACATCACTTGCCTCATCTTTTCTATCATCAGTATTCTGAGTTACATTAAGTCTAAAATGTCTAGATGCTAAAATGAAAATATCTATGATTTACCATCACATTTTTAAACTGAAATAAAAAGCCAGCATACTGAAGTGCTGCTGAATAGGTCCTCAGTGATTCATGTGTGTGAGTAATGACAGCACAATGAACACCAGAAATGACTGAACATAAAATTGTAAGTAACCAGATCTTAAGCTATTAAATAACTAATGCTAACTTGTAACAGAAACATTGAGGATTTCTTGAAACCAGAAGTTTTGGAGCATTGATCCATCAGTCTAACCGATTAGATATTGTGATTGATTGTAGCTTTTCTGATGTCTTTTGCGTTGTCTGTGATGGCTTCTGAGGATACTTGTGTCTCATGCAGCTGCAGATCAGGGAATCTGTTCAGCTGGTTGTCTTCAACCCCTAACCCAGATCAGATGACGGCAAACACTAATCAGCTCCTTGTAGCTCACTCTAAATACAACACAGAAAAAGCTTTGGTAATCAGCTCACTGAGGGTTTCAGGTCTTACATGTGTACAGCTATAGGCAACTCTAAAGTATCCCACTGCAGCAGGTTTTATTATCAGCTTAAAAAGAAAGATTCATGTGACCATCTTTTTCCCAGCGTTCATTGCCTGTAAAGTTATACTGTCACAGTACACAGTCAGTGAGGTTTAGGCTGGTGCTGGTTAATAAAGTATATCTAAACATGCAGCCTGTTGTTTATTTTGGCATCACTGTCAGTAACATACTATCTGCTACAGCCTGTCTGTTTCCAGCAGGCTTTAATGTTACTCACACATTTGTGTTCAGAGACAAGCCAGATGCTAGTGTAAGCTAACTCGTAACACTAAAACACAGATTACAATCACACACATCATCCAATGTCATTTCTTTTTACACTGTGTTAATGTTGTTGTAGTGTTAGGCAAGCAACAGCCGCTCACACAGATGCATGTAAAGGAGGCAGGAGCAAAGTGAATAAACAGAAATAGAAACTATATTTCTCATCCAGTTGAAACGTGAGATAGTTCAATGACCACAGGTGGAAAACGATATTTGTCATTTTAGGCCCAGATAAAGGGTTTCTATTTCTGGTCCCTGGCCAGTGACTGGGACTGGCAAGGTTTTCTATAGAACTTGGTCTAAAGATAGATTAAAAAAAACAAACATATTATATAGTATAAGTAACAATCACTTAGCTAGCATTTTAGTATAAGTAACATAGAGGCTAACAATACAGATAAAAATGTTAGCATACTAAAGCCAGGGAACCAGGACAAATTGTCCTCATTCAGAACGTCCACTTTTTAGTTTCTTACTTTTATGTAACACTGCCTAACAAAGTGTCTAAAACCCCTCTCACTCACTTGCTTTTTCACAGGTTTGTATACCTCTATACAGACATCCTAACTCTCCTGGAACTTCTGGGAGTCTCCCGCATATTGATAGCAGCTCCCTGACGCCCGCAAATGAGATAAAATCTCCAGGAATCTGGAGCGAGCGAACAAGAGTGCGCTGTAGAGAGTGACTGCATGCACGTGTGTTTGTGTGACTATCAATGCAGCACGTGTGAGAGCAAAGCGTCATCATAGCTGTGTGTTGGTGCCTATTATTAGACCAATCACACTCCCCTGGACCAACACGGATCGCAATCTCCACCCCGCATTGTATCTAAATACTCCTCCAGGTCAACCCATAACTTAATTTGGCTAGTTTACTAGTTTCATGGATTTCTATGAAAGCTCCTGTAAACATTTCAATGTGAAAGCATGCCACCATGCAAAGCATGAGTGTGATTTGGTTGGTTGAGTTCTTTTGAGTTCTCATGACTGGACGCAAGCTAACACCACCCTTTACTGTAAGTCTTGGTCTGCTTATTTTGTCCCACATCCGATGGGTGTGATTGCTGTGTTCTTATATGCCCAAACCAACCCATATGTGATTCCTACTGGTTTTACCTCATTACTGATGGATGCTTCAACTCAGATGAATCTCAATAAGCATTTTGTTATAGTAATTGAGTTTAAAGGTGAATATGCTGCCTGAGACAGAGACACAGAACCCTGCTTTGCTCTAGCCTTGTATCCTTTCAGTTTGCCTCTGATTAATGCTGTGTAAGACCATGGAATACAAACAAATCCTCTCACTGCAGCAGAAAGGAAAGTGTCATGAAAATACATTCTTTATTACAAACCCAATACTGGAGGCGGATAAACACAAACATATCCTTTGTCATTAAAAACAAGACGAGAGCTGAATGTTAATTTACCTGAAATCTATTCAACAATCAATAAAAACACTCAAAGGTCAGTCAAATTAGCTTGCTTGCTTCAATCTGCTTTCATTCCTCAAAGGGATATAAATGTACAGAATCTACATAGGTTAGCAAAGTTTCACAACTGCTGTTTAATTAGATGAAATGCATGCTACCATCAATATTTGGTGAGCTGGTGGAATTTTAAATTCAATGAATAGGACACTGACACCGAAGATAATTAGATCTCACCTTGAAGGAAATATTTGATGCTGTAATGCCTAAAGCTTTATGACTCCAGCAAAAGAGCTGTAGGCAGTTTGCATCCATTAACACATTTTTATAGAGAAGCTATGCATGTGTATTGTAGAATATGACTGAATTTAAGTCTGGCACACTGAGACGACTGCTGCACAACTTCTGGCATCGTTTATGTAGCGTGGCAAGGACTTATAAATCATTCATGAAGCTTGATCAAGTCTTTGAAGTTGTAATATGATTTGTGTATCTCTAAAGGTCATTCCCACAATCACTGATACTTTGTAGATTGGTGTTGCCTTAAATGCAAGGTTAGAGAAGTCTTTAACATATTCTTTGCTTTTAAGAAAGGTTTTTTTTTTTTTTATATTTCAACAACAGAAAGAAGCAGAAAGCTTACACTGCTGGTGTTTAAAGATAAATGAGTGTACTGAGACCAACTGTTTGAGAGTTTTTATTTGCACACGAAGGCAGTCAGCATTTAGTGTAAAACATGATGTGGGGTGTCTTTATAGCACTTTTGTAAAAAAAATACCTTGTTGAGCTCTATGAAAGGTTCCAAGTGTCTTTTAGAGGGGAAAGAAATCAAATACATTATGTTACAATAAGTAATAAAAGACGGACTACCACAGAAAGAACATGAACCACTCTCCTTCAAATACTGTAGAGAAGCAAGGTGCTTATATAAAAAATGTCATACTGATTTACTGCCTGGAGCTGCTCCACTGAATGCAAGCCTGCCGTTCTGGATTTCTACAACGTTTTGTTGGAAATTTTACATGCATATGATTTTCATTATGCATGAGAGCAATCAGTTCTGATTGGGTGACGGTGCTGCCACCCATCCCTAGAGCCTCATGGTGTTCTTTGGAGGTGTTCTACCACTTTCATCTCTTACAAGTATTATATGGTGTCACATCATAGAATTGGTGGGAAAATATAGGTGAAACTCAGTTTTCTGGCTAGCAGTAGTAGCTCATATATATAAATACCAAAAGATCCTAAAGGAGTCATTCCCAACCTTTTTTTGTCTGATGTACCCCAAAGCCCTTTCAGATAACCTCAAGTAGCTCTTCCTTGATACCACCTGTCATGTTCATGATTTTATATAAGACAGGCTGTTATGAATCCATCCATTCATCCATCCAGCCAATTTCCGGAGTTTATCTTGGGATCAGGTTGTGGTTGGTAAGGAAACCCATAAAGCTCTTCATGTCCTTCTCAGGGATCCAAAGGTATTCCCCAAAGCCAGAAGAAATATGTAATCCCTCCATCATGTTCTGGGTCTGCCCCGATGTGCCAGGTGTCCAGAAGGCATCTTAACCAAGTGGCCAAACCACGTTAATTGGCTCTTTTTGATACCAAGGAGCAGTAACTCTACTCCTAGCTCCATGTTAAAGCCCCCACCCCATCTCTAAGGGTAAGCCCATACACTCTCCAGAGGATTTTGTTTTTGGCCGCTTGTAACTGTGACCACATTCTTTCAGTCATTAGACTTTAGTTGAAGGTTGGAACATAAATCGACTTGTATAGATGTTATTTAGTTAGTTATGAATCAGTTTGTCAATTATCTAAGTGCACATTGTTACAATACAATAACTGTCACTATTTAGTTCAGTTTAGTGAATTGTGCCTTTGGAAGTTTCAAACATTCACCTATTTTCTTTCCTTATTCAAACAATTTGGCTAATGTTAGCACTCATTTTAGTATTTTCACCATTCATCTTTTACTTTTAACTAACTATTTTAACTGAGTATCCATTTATCCATTCTTTTTAACTATCTATTTTACCAATTTATCCATCCTGGTTTTCGTGCGCTTTCAGTCACAATACTTTATTTATAGCTATTCCACAATCTTTCCACATACCCCCCGGATACTGCACAAGCACCTCTGGTTAGGGAATCATTGGAGGATGTTGTGTGTCCATTGACATTTACTTCTTTAATTTATTTGTTCAATCTTTTGATCTGTATTTTTTCATCCATGTGCCATGCATGGTCTCTTGGACAACTCTCGACCCATTGGCCACCACAAACTTACGACTCCAAAATGACCATACATTTGGATAAACAGGAACAGTTTGAACAACTATACAGTATTGTAACCTTCATAGGGATAGCATTTATTGCAGGTTTGTTGTATTAGACTGCATTAGTTTTAGCTAGGTGTGCCTAATAAACTGACATGTGAGCATAGTTGATTATTAGTGGTGTGCCCTGCTTGAGTAAATGAATGAAAGAGTGAACGACCCAGAATAATGAAAAACAAACTGAACAGCATGTCCTTCCCAATGAAGTTGTTTTAATTTACTAGTGTCACACACATTATCTCAAGTTTTTAGGATCAAACAACTACAACTGGTAGTATCAAATAGAACAAGAGAACAAATAAAACATAAAGTGAAAGGTGAAGAAGAGGCGTGGCTAATGAGACTTTTTCTGCTTCTATAATCCATCCAGATGAAAGAGTCCATTTAGGATACAAAACAGGAAAAAGGTATACCACACCTTAGCAGCTTATGGTACATTCAAAAGGTCTGAAAACGGGGGGGAAAGAGCACATTAGGATGATAGAGAAGAGCAGACACTTTTATATATATCATGTGATCCGACCCATAACCATCATTTCAAACTTTCACAGGCCATACCACCAGCTTTTGAAAGATCCATAGAGGAGGACGCATTTTGTCCCTGATTTCAAAAAGTGATGTCTGGATCATTCATAGAGGTGACATCCATTTTTACTTGTTTATTTGAAGGCAGGCTGTGTGACTGTGGACAGTCAGTAAATGAACCATACTCTAGGTGCAAAACAACCCTGAGAAAATGTGGTCTTTCCACAATATTTCAGCAAAACTGACCATATGATTGGGTACCTTTGATCCAGTCTGCTGTGCCAGCACTGAAAGTCTTTCACGGATGATAGATGTTGAGTGTGAAAAGTCATTATTGGGAAAGCAGTTTAACAAAAAAAAAAAGAAAATCGAATAAACTAAAATCTTAAAACTGTGCAAATCAATATTTTTATATGAATAGATCAAATTACTATGTGTAGAGTAAAAGGGGGTCATTCATGGTGACAACAGTGAATAATCACTTTGCTGTTCAACTCTATGGAGCCTTTATGTCTTCCCACTTTTTCGTACTGATTTTATAGTCAACAACTTTACTGTTTTGGTTCCCTTTCAACACCATCATCAATATTGTTTCCAGTGAAAGCAGGGCGCTGTTTTTAGCCAACAAGAGTGGCTCATAATCTAGTGTATTGCCTAAAAAATGGCTTTAACTTTAGGAAATGTCTTCATCATTGACGGAAGTAATGATGCCAAAGGTTAAAAACAGTTGGTTATGGCGCGCAGGTGGTCAAGTGGTTAGAGCGCATGCCATATACGCAGCCGACCCCGGTTCGTATCCCGATCGGAGGTTCTTTGCTGCATGTCACACCCTCCTCTCACTTCCGTGTTTCCTGTCGGTCTACTGTTAAATAAAGGCGTCTATGCCAATAAAATCTTTAAAAAAAGAAAAAAACAGTTGGTAATAGATTTATTAACACTACATGGAGTATTCAAGTTCTCAAAGTAATAGAGAACATGTTCTACATAGTCTGTACAGTTCTATATATCAAGCTGCACTCACAGCATCGCAAACTGCATGCAACAAGCTTCATTTTAATTTTTTTGTTTTGCTTCTGACATTCCTTGCACAGTGCAGCGAGTCATCACTGCTTGACTGAGAACACACTTCTAACTTTTCACTTGTTATGGATCAACAGGATCAGAGAAAACAAATGAAGGGGGTTACGGTTTATTGAACGCCGCTGTGCTGCAAGACAAGTTGGGGAGAGGAGAGGAGATATGAGAAAGCTTCACACAGTGTCAGTGGGACTTCAGTGGTCATGGATGCAGATTTAAAACAGGAGTAGCTTGGTGGAAACCTTGTGTTGTAGAACAAGAACAGAAAGAACTCAACATTTTTTTACATGTACCTTCTATTAAATGATGATTGAGACTCCCGCCAAACTAAGAACCCTCTCCCACAGTTTCAATGACACTCCCACCTTTTATCTTAACCTGCTCCATTTATTTCTTTCTTTCTTTTTACCTCACCCTTTTTCTTAAAGCACAAATTCAGTTTTGTCTTTTACAGCTGGACTTATAAAAGATCTTTTGACCCTTTTCACTGAGAACATTAGTTCCCATAAGTAAGTGTTCGTACGCTGTGGCATCACGCCGAGAATGAAAGAAGAAAACTCCGGCTCTGATATGTAATTCATTCAGTACTTCCTGCCTGTACCCTGGCAGGCTTTCCACATCAGCAGCAAATGAATGTGTAAAAAAAATTAAAAAATTGAGTTTCTGAACCTTTAGGGGAGAGTTGTGACGGCGTGCACTTGACAAAATGAGAAGCCAAATAAAGTTTTCACATCGCATTTGGCTTTTCCCAAGCAAACTGTTTTCACATGCCAGGCTTTCCAAGACATCATGCATAATCATGATGTCTGTTGCATCCGTGCAGTTTTCACGTGTAGTAAAATCGGGAAGCATAAAAGCACAGTTGCGTAACAGATTTCCCCCTCGAATGGCAATTTCCTCTCTCGCGTTTCATGGAATCTGCTTAGCCTGTGACGCTGTGTGAACTGGCACATTATCAAATTCAGAAGGGTCTAATGGTAAATGAGGCACACTGGCTAGTCTTTAAGCACTCAGTCTTCCACTTCTTTCTCTGCTGCTTGTCTTGAGCAGAGATTTCCTTTTCTTTTTGTTCATTCCCAGATGGCTTGGATCAACAGCTTCAACAGATTCACTTCTAGTAGATAAAAATTGACGGCAGGCGTGATCCAGCCCACAGGCCTGGAGATTGGCTTGTGATACACAAGTTTACTTCATAGAGAGAATTCCAACTTGGAAAATGAACTGCTGCTCGTGGATTGAGAGGATTGTTTTCCTGATTAAAAAGCAGACTCAATTGTGGGTTGTGTTTGTTTTGGAAGATATAACTTTAAATGACATGGTGCGGTGTGCGCCTTGTGCTTGGTTAAGATCACAACTGATGAAAAACGCAATAAACATCCACAATACACAGAGTTCAAATGCTCCACTGTAGTTTAAGTGTTGGTTGGTATGTATTCTGGTGTCTGTGTTCTCATCTGAGATGATTGACTCTGTTCATAGAGTGCATTCCTTTCCTTTTTTCTTCAATGATGTAGCTTTAAAAATTGAAAAAAAACAAAACTCAATTTTTGGTTGCATATTCCTCCTACGCAGCTGCCACTACTCAGGTGTGCAGAGATTTCTTTCTTTATTTGAGGATGTATTTTAAAATAACTTTATGTTGTTTCTCATTGATGTCCTGGTAGCTCATTAAACTTATATGCTAGACATTTGGAAAGCTGTTGTCGACTATAATCAGTTCCACCTCCAGTTTTCCAGTTTTTTTTTAAAGGGTACATATAATATTTGTGGTTGGTTGACGTTATCTCTGTCAAACTTGGTGACCATGATATGTCCCCTTTATATATGAACCTGAAAAAACAGCTTCTTGGAGAAAGCTCTGTCCGAACCATGGACAGCTCCAGGATGGATGAGAGGGACAGATTATGTTGCTACCAGATATGATAAATACAAAAATATATTTATGTTCCCTACTTAAAGGGAAACTGAAGTATTTGTCAACCTGAACCCTATTTTCCCATCATTTTGTGTCTAAGTGACTCATAGTGAAAATCAGTCCAGTAATGAATGAGAGTGCAGAACGCTGCTACATTGGCTATAATGTTAATCCTTTGGGGTAATCGTTTCCTGTCAATGTACGTCCATTATTATTATTATTATTATTATTAGAAGTGTCTGACAACATTATAGAAAGAGGAATAGAACATTTTGCTTTAACTTTAACTTTATTCGTTCTGTTTGTTATTGTGTTAAACCATTATTGTGTAAGGAGAAGTGTTCCTCTGAAATCCTGGAGAGTTGAGTTGTTGTTGAAATCAGATAAATATTCAGTCATAACTTTTTAAAAATAACACTAAACTACACTTTCTGTACTGTAACACGACAGCACTCCTCCAGGCACTCTTTCTCTCCAACATGTCATGGATGAATATTCAGCTGTTTTTAACAATAACTCAACTCTCACTCATTCTCACGAGATTTCAGAACATTCTCACCACGCACTGACACAGATGTGTGTGGGTGAGAAACTATGATGTATGTATGCAAATCTATAAAGTTGTTTTATTTTCCGGGTGTTTTAAAATCAGGAAACCTAATGTGCCTCCCGTAGGAGATCTTATTTTTTCGGTATCCTGAAAAATACACAGCACAGCTTTTTACAAGTAATAGATATCTATTGTTGGATTTCACCTCATATTTTTTCCACTTGTGTACAAAACCAGAAGGAACACACTGATCAGGATACAACTTATGAGCTTTCTCTCTAGCTTTGTGTATTCTTGTCATCAGTTTGTATTGTAGAGTATAACCATAGATTTTGGATTAAAATTGAGCTCCTTATTACATTTGTATAACAACTGTTGCAGTGACTAAAGTGTAGATTGTTCCTTCATCAGCATGTTGTATATTCTGCCAATTCATTGTTTCTTTTTCCCGTCATTTAAAGGAACATCTTTAAAGGATCCTGACATCAAATCATAGTATAAATAGAAATGTTCAGTAATTCAGGTTTATCACTGTAAATCATGTAGTAATCATATTTTTGTCAGTATGAGTTTATTCTGAAGTTCGGGTAATAATTGGAGCCTATTATGCATAATTATATCTGATAAATGTTTAACTCCCCTTTGAGCTTGGAATACTAAATTGCAGTCCTAATATATTTTTCCAATTGTGATTTTAATGTGTGAATTTATAGCAGTTAGACTATTTTGCATTGTGTTTTGTAGACAGAGTGTGTAGGTTGTGAAGCTTCAATTATTCGCTGTCAATATTCATCCATGTAAAACATCTGTCATAATAATACAGTTAGAAATGTGGAGATTTAAAGGATCAATGTCTAAGAATTAGCCAGAATTTTAGCCAACTTAATATAATTACACATGTACAGCAGCTTACTCTGATATGACTATATCAAGAATTGATGATAATATTTTATTGCCTAGCCTTAAAACTGATATGAAAATGTGTGAATAATATGTGTAGTGTTTATGCTCAGGGTACATTATACTCCATTGACCTTTATAATACATTCTATTTACACTTAATTAGAACAAATTAGTTGTAATACTTGTGTTGATGATTGTACTTTATTATTTATACATGAACTGTCATATGTGCAAAAGATATTATTCATTTTCATTATATTCAATTATATTCAATTATATTCTATTTTTGTGCCTGTGCCTATGAAGAAAGCCTTTTTATCCACATTAAAGGAAACACATTCAGATGACACTTTCTACAAACTGTTTTGTTTCAAGTTTAAAACTTCTTCAGCTAACTGATCGTACAGTATATGGGATTTAGTACACTTGAACACACTAATGCAAATTAATTACATCTGCCACCTGCAGATCAGAAGCCCGTTCACTAAGTGCGGTGAAATCAGTATACTCGAGAGGAAGCTCTCTGCAGGTAGACAACGTTGCAGTCTGAGCACACTGTTCAGTAATTGCAGGGGAGGGAAACACTGTGAGAGGCCCTTTAGGTATTAATTCTTGTGTAAGTTTTCGTTTTTTTCCCCCTGCGGTCGTTCCGGCATGACGGTGCATTAGAGGGACGGATGAAGGTGAGCACCATGTGGTTTGCTGAGATTGCAATAGAAGCCTGAGACAAACATTTCACATTCAAAGGGCACTTCAAAGCTGAGCTAAGACCAGGATGTTGATATTCATGAATATTTTTTTTTGACCGTGCCTGACTTTAGTTGTTTTTTTTTTTTTTATTCATCCGCCCCTCCATCCCCACCTCCATCCTGCTGGTTAAGCTAACAGAATATTACATTGCAGAATGTTTTCTATCATGCCGGAGGGGTGTGTGTACACAGTTGACATATCTGAATGATTGATATGACTTCAACATGAGCGCTTTTCAATTGGAAAAATAAATGGAGGAGTCGGAGTTAGTGTTAAATGAATTTGGCCTCAGGTGTTGAGTGGTCTGTTCCAGGCAAAGGTCGATCAGAGACAAAACATTTCACTGAAAGTGCATCAGCAACCATCAAGGGTGCAAGAAACAACCATCAAGGCAAAATAATAACTTATTTATTCTCAGAACTGTCATATATACACAACTAATATAAATGATTAGTTATGTAATTAATGCCATCTGAACAGATTATTATTATTATTTTAGGACCATTACAGTTAATTTGCTTAATGTTGTGTAAAATGAAAATGCATAATCCCCCCCCCCCCCCCCCAACCACACCCCCGATAGTGTGTGATACTTTAAATTAGGACCCATGGCAAACATGAACTCAATAAATAGTTCCATCTATTAAAACTTGCATAGGCAGAATTGGCTGTTTTGACTGGGGCTCCCCGAAGGTCTCAATACATGCACTAATTAAAACAGAAACAGAAAATAATGATTTGAAGTCATTAGGAACACGTTGATCGACAAGGTTATGAAACATTGGAACAATAGCGTAATGCACCTATGAGATATGACAAAAAGTAAAGCTCTGGGGTCTGCAGGTACCCCTGTCAATAGGATTAAGGTTAAAACAGAAAAAGCTAGTGATGCACTCACCATGTTAATAAAACATTTGTAACAGCTGCATAAAATCCAGGATTATAGCTCCCTCAACATTCATCAGCACTAATCACCCTTAAAGGGGGCTATTATGCTCATTTACATGCTCATGTTTTTATTCTGGAACTCCACTAGAGTAGCTTTGCATGATTTACAGTTAAAGAAAAACTCCTTATTTATTTTGAACTGGCCCTTTTATACAACCCCTCAGTTCAGCTTCTGTCTATTAACAAGCAGTGTTAGCTCCTGTCTCTTTAGTCCACTCTGTTCTGATTGGCCAGCCTGTCAGAAGCCTGTTGAGCGGCAGCTGTGTTAGAGTTACCGCTGATAAAAAACCTAATATTTCATAATTATCTTGGTGCATGTGGCTTTTTTACTTTGCTGTATGTTGTCTTGTATTAGGGTGATATTCAATTTCCCCTCTTGGGGATTAATAAAGTACCTCTTATCTTCTCTTCTCTTATCTTTATTGTGAAGAATTTACAGGAAATGAAACATGTTCCTTGCCAAATTAGCAGATCTTTGTTAGTGGTTGCTAAAAACCAGTCAACACAACAATATTTATACATTACTAGATGGAACGCACTGATCAGAGGCATCTGGATAAAACATATGAACTTCTGTCTAGCGTTGTATATTCTTGTCATTAGTTTGTATCGTATATAACCATAGATTGTTGGTTAAAATTGTGCTCCCTATTACCGTAACAACAGGTGTATAAGTTGCAGTGTATTTTGGGGGATGTCATTTGGGGAAAACTCTTTTTTATAAGACTGGTTTATTTGAAAGCACCAATAGCTATTCATTTATAACACATATGTTTGTATTCCAAAACTTTTTCAATTTACTTTTATTTGGTGTGTTTTAGCCAACAAAAATGACACATGTACAGCAGACTATATACTATACTACTGTATATTAAAACTGATATGAAAATGTGTGAATAATATGTGTAGTCTATATGCTCAGGGTACATTATACTCCATTTAGCTTATACTACATTCTATTTACAGTTAATTAGAACAAATTAGTTGTAATACTTGTGTTGATGATATTATTATTTGTATTCAAAACATGAATTGTGCCTGTGCCTATGAAGAAAGCCTTTTTATCCACATTAAAGGAAACACATTCTACATTTGGAGATATTTGCCGCTCTTTGTTCAGTACAAGCAGCCCTACTACAAAATAAATACATTGTGTATTAAGAGATGCAGACCACGAATCACTTCTAAACTGATTTTCATTAAATTTGATTTGTTATAAATGTAATAAATTGAACATGATGCTGGTCACTTATTGGAATTAAATGAATCTAATGAGTTCTATGCTAAAACATTAACCTTCGGAATAGCCATAACTTCCATAGGTTCATGCACGCTCCAATCTAGAAACAGGCTACATCAAGTCAATAATTATAGATTACTATGTCTATTATACAGTATATATATTTTCTTTTTAAGCCTGTAATTGAATGTAATTCCAACAAGAAAGGACTGTTATCTCCACACACACTTCCTTCACCTGGGTTATAAGATGAGGAAGATGACGATGTGAAATCAGTGTTTTTGCTCACTGATATAACACACACTTCCCTCTATGATGCTGCTTTGCCACCGACTACAACACACAATCAGTCAAGTGCAGTTTTATATGACGTGTGCATTTAACTCGTCACTCAAAGTCACATTTGATTGTACACATTCTCTTGTTTATGCTCCTGACTTCAAGATAAGTCATCAGACATTTGACACCTTTTCACAGGAGGACAAAAGATGTTGACTTTGTCGTTTAATTGGCATATAATAAGAGATAATGAATAATTAACCCATGGTCACAGGATTACAACTGGATAAACGTTGGATTTTTTTTCTTTTTATCTCACTGTGTCTTTAAAGTCAGAAAATCTGAGCTGAAATTCTTCATCAAACATCAAATTTTATTATCAGAATTCAGAATTTAAACATTTCTATTTCCTCTCAAAATTCAAAGCATCTCTGAACATAAAGTAGTTTATTTAATCACGTAACTAATCCTCATTAATATCTAAACATATGCTCTTTCATAGTTTAGTATTTACCCACGCATTTATGATTAACATTTCATTCAGTATTTCATTTACGCTTTTATTTAAACGAGTTAGAGGATTACATGAATTTAACTGGAGCCTTATTTCTCTCAGACACAGAGCTCTTGCTACTTCTGCTACCCAAATATTTCTCATACTTGGTTCTAAATGAATGGAATATGTCAGAACTATGAACGTCCAAACAAGCTGCTGGAACGGTCTGCTCGTTTTGCACTGAAAAGAGTTTAAAAATTAACAGCGTGTGCTTTAGATCTCAATATTTTTGTTATTTGTCTCTTTTTTTTATCTGCACAGATTGCATCATTTGCATATTTTTTCATATCATATTTTTCTTCCTTTTTTGTTGGTGTTCAGCTCTTCTGTTGTCCTGCTGTTATTCACTGTGACTTGTAATTTTGTTGTTCATATGTTTTTTAATAGTTTGTATTCATAGTTCTCCATTGAACATGTTCTAATGACTAACTGATAGCATTAATTGCCTCATACTCACCTGAATAGATATAAATACAATGCTTACACACATACTACTGTATGTAGCCCAAATAGACTCCATATTGCTGTATGTAAGAACAATACTTGGAATCTGCACTCAGAACAAAGTTAAGTTTGACTGTTCATTCTTGACCTGGAAACAGCAGCTGACAAAACAGTTTCCACTCATGATTAGGGCTGGGCATCAGTACTCAACACCTTTTTAAGGTATCATCCAAAATAAATCAATACCAGGAAGCATTGAAACGTCTCCCGTCAAACGATACCTGCAATCGATCCTTTTTGCACCCAGAGCTGGAACATATGACTATTTGTATACCTTTGTATAGACTGCCACAGCAGCTACAACCTGTATGTGGTGGTGAATTTGAGTTAGCATGCTTAGAAGTTCAGCAACCAAGATGGTACCTAAATGTCATGTCTATTCATATGATGGGTTTCGAATGAAGTACTCAATTGGTATCAGTATCACTTTTAGGGTACTTGGATTGGTACTGGTATTGTCATTTTTTAAACGATACCCAGGCCTACTCATGGTCCACTTACTCACTTGTTCTGGTGCTTTTGACCATATCACATGGTCTTTACTCTGAAAAAATGCATGGTTTGAACCTCTATGACAATAGAGCACGCTTTATTTAATCTTCAAACACCACATGACACAACTTAAAAGCTCCAAAAAAAGGCAGTAAGTCCGAGATGTCCAAACTATTCCATAAAAGGACTATGTGGTGGAAGGTTTTCATTCCAACCAATCAGGAGCACACCAGGCTTGTGACTCATTTAATCAACTGAGGTCAAATTGTGTGCTCTTGATTGGCTGGAAGAAAAACCTGCAGGCACACAGCCCTTTATGGAATAGTTTGAGCATGCCTGGAGTAAATGGACCTTGAATGGAGACTATTTTGTTGACAGAGTTACAATGTGAGTGCCAAAATATAGAATTGTACTGTATTTTATAGCCATAGTCTACAAAAGTAAAGGTATACAAGTATGTTCAGCCAACAGAACAAATAATTATAACCTAAATGATAGGGGTGCAACGAATCAAAAAACTCACGGTTCGGATCGTTCCTCGGATCAGAGTCACGGATCGGATCATTTTTCGGATCAGCCAAAAAAAAATAGACGAGCGCGAGTATAAGGAAACAGACGTAGCACTAGAGGCAGCAGTTATCATTACAGTAGTCACCGAAGTCTAGCCTACTTTTATTTTCCATGCCCACTGTTCTACATGTTGTACACTGAGGACAATAAATCACAACGAGCCATAGTTTGCTTATTGAAAAGGGAACTGTTGCAGACTTTTACCCAGAGCGTGTTAAGTAGCTCTGTCCCTGGAACTAGCAGGAATGGTTACAGCTGTGTGTGGACTGAACATGCGCACATTTTTTTTTTTTTTTCATAAATCAATCCGCGTATCATGCGTGTGCCGAACCGAAATAGATGGTCCGAACGGATCACGGACCAATGATGATCCGTTGCAGGCCTACTAAATGATATGAAGTGTGTCCCCTAAAGCACCTTGTTCCAAAGATCAATCCTGGTCATCCTTAGTAATTCAGATGGGGACACACTAGAGAATTATCACACTGATTTCCATCAGAGCTTCCTATCTGAGCAATCAGATGTGGTCAGTTATGATGATGTCGTCGTGTGAGAGGGGTTGGGGGGGTCTTACATCACAGACTGATTTGAGTAACAAGAAAGGTATGAAACATCTGATTTCATTATTATTCTGTTATTTCTATAATGAAATGACTCCTCTCCTGATTTACTGAAAAGCAAGATGCTGAACAAAAAATAAAAAGAGAAAAATCCGCCCACAGAAAACAAACTGTTGTTGTGAACCTCACTCAGAGTGGTCTCGGGGATTCAGCCCACAGTAATGATATGTAATCAAAGTCCCCGCTGGGCGGACAGTGAGTTTGTGACAAGGAGGACAGTTGCCGAGAGACGAGCGGCACCTCGATAACAGCAAACTGGCCGCTTATCAGTCAGAGAGCAGCACGCGTCCAAGCAGATCCTCACTGCTGTGGATTGACATTATGGAAAAAGACAGGTGTGGCATGAAATGTCCACACACACACACAGGCCAGGATACCTCAGCTGCTAAACAGTGTTTACACCAGAATGCACCGTAGGATAACGCTGCTGCTGTTCGGCCCCCTTTTTATCTGCAAGGGGCCGGATTAATCCTGTGGGGCTGCGCTGAAAATGAAAGACTTTGTTTTTTTGCTTGGGGGTGATTAAGATTGTGCCTGGTTGGTAAAAGAATATTTAAAGCTAAGTCAATAAGAGATGTGGGTGAAGTAGCCACAAATGATACTTCAGTAAAAGTACCTGAGTAGAAGTATGAGCAGTTATCAAGATTAGGACTTAAATGAAAGAACAGAAAAAAGTACTTGAGTTGTGAATGACTTCTATTTAATCTGGACTGACATAAATGCTCATAAATAGGTAAATTCAATAAGGCAACATGCACTAGTTTTGCTGTAGCTTCTAATGTAACATCACATTATCTCTGAATAATGACTGGACAATTTCCACACTCTAAATCAGTGTGATCACAACATTCTTGTGTGAATATTACAGCATATATCTTATATTCAGTCAAGTACACTAAAAAATAAACATCTTTTAAATGCCTTGCTGTGCTTGGCATCTCAAATACTGTTGATGAAACAGTGAATATGAATATGAAACAGTTGATTAATCTCGGAAAAGTCTACTGACACATAGATGTGTTGAGGGTGGGACCCTCATCATGTGTTACAAATTTGGAGCAGATTGGACAATGTATGTTGGATTCATAAGGACTTCCCCTCTTTTATGGCGAAACCTTTTCGCAGCACCGCCACGCCCACCAGGTATAATGGAGGCAGAAGATTTTGTTAACTTTTCATCTCCAAGGTCTTAAGATCATACTGATTGAATTTGATGTCGGTCGGGCTAAATCTCTAGGAGGAGCATGGAAATTGCGATAATGGTGCCAGGTCGAAAATTTGAATCAAAATGGCTGACTTCCTGTTGGAGTGTGGGTATGAGTCCAAGAGACTTTTTTGTGCATCTTTCCATGGTACATACGCACCAAATTTCATATGTCAATCTGGAGTGAGAGGCTCCATTCTCTTAATTTGCCTAGGAGGGCGCTGTAGAGCCATTTTGCCACAACCATTTCTGCGAACCATAAAATATCCAATTTTTTGCCAAGTCTGACGCATGTGCCGATTTTCATGTGTTTTCAGGCACGTTTAGACTGTCAAAAATGCATATGTTTTGGAAGGACAAGAATGATAATTCCTTCAAATGCCATAGGGCCTTCGCACTGTTAGTGCACTGTTACTGCACTATTAATACTATTGCACAGAGATGCAGACTTGTTATTTACATTATGAGAGGAAACCGAGGTCATGAGTCTTAAAGCAGTATATTCAGTTTATGTAATTAATGTTAAACTTGTTGGTATAAACTCTGTGTAAACAGACTGTCTGTTGCTCTGTTTAAAAGCTGTACTCATACAGAGGAATACTAAATAAGTGAGTTCAGAGATGTTTGGTTTCATCTGAATCTCCAGCCTCTCATCCATTATTCTACTGTGACGATGCTGATGAAGGTCAGCCTGTTTATGGGACTCGCACTAAATGAATGCATAAAAATACTAAATAAATGAAAATAGTGAGACAAGTGCAACCAAATGTCCCCCTGAAATGCACCTGAATAAGAGTGAAAAGTAGATTAAACATTGAAAATTTGCTCAAAAAGTTGTTTACATATAGCAAAAAGAGAAACTGTGGTTGTCTCAAACTACCAAAATAGCTGTTTCTAAAATATCAGCACTATCCATATTTTTCTTCCCACCACTTTTCTTGCCCACCAGGTTGAACTGTGAAAAAAGCGTCAGTCACTTTTGGGTGTTTTTTCTGTAATAGCACATGAGTGAGGACAAAAGCAAAAAAAAGGGGGGCTCCCAAGGGACCATTAAAAGCAGCCTCCTCTAGTACTGCCTGTTACTGAATTACCACCCACCTTGCCCAAAACTGTGTCCCTCAGCCCTCCCGGCCGGCCCTCTAATGCATTTAACGACAGTGACGAGGAGACGGCACGCTGACAGGAGAGAATCAGCTTTCTCATAGATGGTAATGGGGGGGAAAAGGAGCCTTCAGCCCAGTTCCAAATCCTAATGTGGAGGGCAGGGCTGCCAGAGAGGAGGCAGTCTTGGTGAGAGGCTGTGGGATTGGTGGGATTATAATGGCTTTTGGAGAGGATGAGAGGTGCAGATGGGCTGTGGGAGGAAAAACTGGGTCCAAACCCAGGACTGACGGCGGACGTCAGTCATGGAGATGGCTGTGTCTCGCTCAGCAGTGCATCATAAATCCAATTAAGCACTCAAATCCAAATGAACACATGCACAAACATGCACAGAGACACACACAGGCAGCGGGACCATACTGTGAGTACAAAATATTTGTTTTAAGATGCAAGGATAAGCTTCGATGAGACGCCCAAATAAAATTGGCATCTGTATCTTTGAAGAATTAAAACTCTGAGAGCCAACAAATGTTTTCTTGTGTCTTTGTGGCCTTCTTACATGAAGGACGGAAGTTGTTGGTCTAAAGTCAAAACAGACTACAGTTATAAATCTTGTAGACTCACAAACTGTTCCAATCTCTCAGAAAGACAGTAATTTAATCAATTTCATAGCATGTGACATGGCATAAACCCCATTAAAACTAATTCTTGACCTTTTTCCATCACTGACACAACTGCAATTGACATCAGCTGCCAAGAATCACTCTCTAAGGAAAACTCCTCTGAGGACCTCATTGTCTAATTGCAATGGCTGGAGTTTTCTTCTTTACTTGTGTGGATGGGGAAATTATGATATTATAGCCTATGAGTAAATTAGTTGAGTTGCAGCTGTCACAGTCATAGGTGCCAAATCAGTGGGCCCTAAGGAGCACAGCCACAGGGAAGTGTTGAGGCAAAGCAGGGTTTGAACTTTGAGCTAAACCTGTATTCATTCCCATGCTGATGTTTGGACCACAGCTTCCTACAGTACATTAAAGTTAAAGAGTATCATTTTGCATCGTCTATGGTCATAGTGTTAAAGGAAAGTGCATTAATTTTATACATCATAGTCTGTTTCCAGGTGTTGAACACTGCTTCACACATGACAGAGGAAGTATAAAACCTTTTGTAGCTTCAGTGAGAGCTCTGTGAAATTTGATCAATTGCTACATTACTCACTACTAGCATAACATCATGAATGTATCATATAAGCAGAATACCAGACTGAAAATGGCGCCCACTCGGTCCTTTTTAAGAAAAAAAAAAGTTTCCAGCTTCTGGGTTTGCTTCCATGTTAGTCAGCCCACTGAATATGTGCAGTGTTTCTCTCACTTAGACTTTGCATTGGGATTACATCACAGATTTTTAAATCGCTTTTCTCAGCTCGAGGAAAGTTCTACAAATATGAAGCCTCCATGGATCAATAATTCATAATAGAAAGAGTCATAATTGACCTTGTCTGTAGTTTGAGGTGCAATACCATAAGTGGCCACTTGGAAAAATTGGCTGAGGGGCTGAGCAGCGGAGACCTATCCAGCTATTGTCAAGATAATACAGCTGAAATTCTGAAGGAACTGTCAGTAGTTGAGTTTTTGTGGGGCAATGTAGTTGCTAGAATTTAACAAAAAAGAAGAATATGTGGAATAGCAAAGACGATATCTCTAGATCTACTGTATTGATTTGTATACCTTTTCTTAAAAAAAAATGTTCATCACTGGACCAACAATGTTATTGCAGTGCTTTTTGAAGTGCCAAACCTGGAATAATGGAATAATCTCATTTCTGGTAGTTGGACTTTGTACTGGCATTATAACAACATTCTGATACTAACAGTAACACATTTGCCTATAAAGCTTAAATGTAACTACCTGCATCTGTGTGGCCGTGAGAATCTGCATCGAAGACCAAATGACTAAATATTAACCACTGAGGAAAGATCATTTGTCGCATGACCACATGAGGACGCTTCTCATTCAAATGTAAGCAAAGGCCAAGTTACACATTTAACACCACCATTACTGAACTTTTTATTGAAAAGTTGGTTTAAAGTCTCTAAAAAAAACATTTATAAAAGTAATTTAAGTCGAAATGTCTCTCAAGTCTAAACCTGTTTTAAAAAAGATAACTAAAGAACAAATCCCATAACAAGAAAAACAGGAGAAATGCTGCATGTCATTTTCACTTTCATTCCCCCAAGCCGTGTGTACAGCTTTTCCCTTGCACTGATGGTAATTGGTTTGATAAGTGATGACAAATGGTGTGGTATTTGCTGAGAACAATTGAACTTCCTGTTAAATCTCATGGGGAGGAAAAAAGAAAAAGAAAAAGCAGCAGCTCAGATCTTTACAGCCAGCAGCCGAACTATTCTCCAATCTTTCACACGTCTGTCAGATTCACTCTATGGGAAAAATACTCAGCTATTATTGCCTTTTCAGCATCAATTTAATGTAAGAAAGAAAAAAAGAAAAGAAAGAAGAAAATCATCTCAATGCCAAAATGCAAAATATATTCATGCTTATTCCCTCTGCCTCTACTCGAGTGTTTTAGAACAACTAGTCCTCATAGCTCTTAGTTGCCATTCTCCAACAGTCCACTAGGTGTCCTCAGTCTTTCCTTGTTAGTGAAGACTGGACAGATGAGGAGAGAGGTTACAGATCATATAAAAGGTTTAAATTTTACTCATGGATTAAGTTTTTTTGTCCTCAGCCCAGCATTTATTGCCTTTTTCCTGTTTTCCCTAGCATGCCATACTCCTCCCAAACCTGCCCTGCATCAGCATCATTACCCCTTCTCACTTCCCGCTGTTTCCCCCAAGCCAATCAGCTCCTTTTCCTGTTTCTTCACCTCCTCTCCATCACCTGAGCTTCTCCACACATCTCTCTCACCTGCACCTCATCCGTCTCCTCATGAATCCGGTGAGTATTTTATTCCTGAGTTTTATTTCAGTCTTCTGTTCTGCTCAGCCTGCACTTAGACCTCAATAAAGATATATACCCTTCGAGTTCTTGTTGCCTGCACTCTCCTGCGTTTGGGTGCATCTGCTCTGCTACCCACAACAGTCAGAAAAGGGTTTTTGCATTTGGAAACCCAACCAAAAAAACCCTGCTTTTTCCTGTGTTACAGAATTGGGTAGATTGATCGTACATATATAAGGCATAATGCATTGTTAGGTAAACAACCGCTCTGTCTGACATCATGCCAGCACTGCAATTTAATCACACCAAGAGTAAATATATGAATTCCTGCTTCTGAACACTCATTAAGGATGCTCACCATACGGCTCCTTCCTGGAATGAGGCATTTGCAGCTTCAGTAGTGAGAGTAATGACCATCATTCATACTGCCAGCTTTCATTGCCTGGTGGTGTGTTTAGCCACACATACTTGAGATTTGGAGGAAGGGAAGGCGATTGTATTTAATCATACCCGGGGCGAGATTTGCCTGGAAAACGACGCCCAATAATTCGTCCAGACAAGCAAAACGCTCCATCGTCGCACCTTCCATCTCTGACCAGCACTACTGACAGGTAAAGTGCCTGCTGTGTGTATTTATTGTAAGATGAGATCAATGCGTTGTTTTATATTATCTTAAAAGTCATATGAGGAAGTAAACTGAGAAAAAACCCCTCTAAATATGATTCAAAATGACAAATGAGACCTTTACATACTCATAATGATATAATGAATGATCATCATAATGTATCTGCAGCAACAATGACTCAGCAATTAATGAGTGCAATTACACATTTCACCCCATCCTCCCTCTCTTTAATTTTAGAAGTGTGATATATGGCCTCTCCGCCACAGTTTTCTGTCAGACGTCTCCTTTATTTCCACCTCCCGGAGTCGGAGGTTCATGAAGACCGACATCGCCTAGTCTGCTCCGAAACCCTGCAGTCCCGTCAGAAAGGAAGAGCTGGTGTTTCATGACAAATGAACAATGCTGCAGTCACGACCCCAACAGCTGACAGTCATTGAATTAACCTTTTGAACCAGAGGCTGTTACTCTCGCCCTATGTCAGTTTTTACTTTGACAGCAGGTTAAAATACAGTGACATATCATTGCTTGTTATGTTAAGAAATGTATAAAACACAGTAGTGCTGCAGGCTGAAACTTGTATTGTATTTCATTAAAAAGCAAGTAGTTCTTGTTACAACCCTTTATAGTGACACTTTAAGGTATAGACAGTTAATAAATGGTTTATAACACGCAGTAATGTAATTATAAGCAGATATAAATACATTTTCAAGTGTGTATTGATGCATTTGTCAGTAATGATAACTTCTTTTTATATATTTTCAATATTTCAAGATAATATATTCATTAAAAACATTTAAAAAAAATGGTACAAAAAACAAGTGGATCACTATTTTTGAGAAACGTGCTGTTAAATGAACCATTCGGTCTCTGAATAAGTGAAAATAAAACATGCACAGTTAAAGATTTATGACTTCTTTGTGACGTTTGTGTGTTTTATACAATAAGTCTCTCAAGAGAAGAATGCAAAAGGTAAGTAGTAGTAGTTGTAGTGGTTCTATTCATATTGTAGGGTAGAAAAGGGGCAGATATTGGTGATATCAGCTTATTCACTGTACAAGCCAGCTAACTTTACTACCAATCAGATGAGGTTTGATTCATTTTTATGTCACAATGTGAAGTAATATTCACTCTGGAGCTCTGGCTGAGTTGAATTCAGGAGCTCTGTAGTTTTGTGATGGAAAGAGTGAGGGAGCAGTATGGAAAATGGATACAGTGATAACAAGTGAAAGGACAATTGATTCAATGTTCTTGTTGATGCTGCACCACTGTGGAGGCTCTGCATGGTCGGACTGATGTAGAGGACTGAATGCTATTGATATCTATGAACGTTTTGTGAACCTGCTGTAAAAACTGTGTCTTTAATATTTATGGTAATTACAACTTAATAACTTTTGAATTTGAAACCTTTAAAAATATATATCTTGTATAAGATATCTTTAAAAAACCCTATTGTCTATTATTACGGTCTTTATTATCAGTTAATAAAACATTTAAAGCCATTTTCAATCCATTAAAAAGAACAAGATCGATGTTTTTTGTCCTCTCCCAAAAGACAGAATCGTCCTGTAAGGAATTGTTGCATAAAGAAAGACATAATCCAAAGACAAAGGCAGGCAGCTGTACACTGAATAGATGATGGCCTCGACTTAAGACCAGCACTTAAATTGAATAAGGTGAAGCTTATATTTGTAGACACAATGAATAGTACCTGATAAAGAAAACAACCAAACATTCATAAAAACATGCTTATTGCTACAATGTCAAGAAGTATAAAATATACATGTCAACAAAACATGTAACGTGCCTGTTAATAACTCTAATAGCTAAATAGGTGATAGAGTGACAAATGAATGTTAAAAGCAATAATTCTTACACATGATAGTAGTATAATAGTATCGTCTAGTCTAGTACATTTGTTCCCAACCCGGACAAGTGGTCGCTGGATTCATCTAAGGCGTTTAAACAGTCATGATTGGACAATATACAACAAAAACATATTTTTGACTATCAAAATTGTAGTTTTTTTGCAAACATTCCTCTATTTTTTGCTTTATTTATTGTGAATAACTCTATGGTATCTCCTGAAACATATTCAAAACAAAATAGCTCAATCATTTAGCAGGCAGACAATGCAACATGTGACCTGGGGTTCTTGGGAAGACTTTAAGGGGCCACAAGCCAAAAAGGTTAGGAAGCATATCCTCATACAATACATTATCCTCAATGGATGTTGGTCCAAATAGTCATTCACCCTTTTACAGAAGGTAAGTGGTTCAACTTGACGTCACAAACTATACAGGCGAAGCATCTGTCATGTTTAAGGAAGGATACATTTTCTGAAAAACACTCTATAAAGCCTTAATACCCAAATATCTAGTCCATAATAAATAGTTAAAAACAATGTATATTTTAATAAATAAGAACATATAAAAATCTATATGACCATATAACAAAAAAAATAATGTGAACAAAATGCTGATTGAAAAAACCTCCATATAATATTATCTCCATGTATGCAACAGTCTAAATGTAAATGGGTATTTTTCAGTTGCTCTGGTAGTCAAATGTGTGTATTTCTTTCTTTTTCTTGGTGCCTGACCTGAATGCACCTCTATGAGCACTCCGCTTTAAAAAAGGATACAGTATGTGGAGGCGAGGACTCAAAAACGCTTCCATGGAGAAGTAAACACGGCATCTTTTTTTCTGAACACAGTGCACCGCTGCACCTGGTCAAACAGCACCTGAGGGCTGTTTTCATCCTCTCCTGCCGAGTCTTTCCTCCTTTCAACAAAGTTGTTTATCTCCCTCTGCAAATCTCTGTTGTTACGTCTCTCTCGTCCTCTGTCAAACCACACAGGTGGCATTTTTCAGCCCCTGCTGTGAATTGCTTAAACTTGCCTCACCCACTGTACTTTCCAGCACATATAATCCATAACAATAAAAGAAAGAGTTTGCACATTCAGATTTTTACACCACGTCTTCTTTTTTTTGTCGGGCACATCTCAGAGGAAATGAACCTGTCTCTTATTCCTCTGCTTGTTTTCATCAGATGTTGCACTTAATTGTAGTTGATTGATCTGTTGAAGAGCAGTGTTTTACCTTCCTCTGCTTCTGATGAAGGAAGGGCTGCAGGAGCGCCATTCATATTCTGGCTTGTGTAGATGACTTCTTACAAAGCTCCCAGAGCATCAACAATCCACTGGCAGATAATCAAAATTCCTCCCCTGGTGAACCCCCCCCCCCCAATCCCGGCGAGTTGCCATCAGAGTATGTGCATGTTTGTCTATGGAACAAATGTGTATTGCAAGGCTACCTGAAAGCACAGAGTACAGGTCTCTTTACAGTCTTCTCTTCAGGTCCTTCAAACTTTACTTTGTGGAAAGGTGATTTTACGCAAGAGGGAGAAAAAAAATAGAAAATGTGAAGCTGCCCACGCGCCATGGTGGTACAGTCCATCTCCACAAGGTCAAGGAGGTTAAGATCACCAATCAGAGAACGGTGATTGAGCCCTTGGGATGAGAAACGGCGAGAGTCTCCGGAGAGCCAATCAAGAGTCCACATGCAGGATACAAAGTCTGTGCTTTAGCTAACTCTTTCACTTTGAGATTCAATCAGGTGTGATGTGGGGAGATAGGAAGTCCTCTCATGTCAAGGTTAGAGATAGTGAGAGACAGAGGGAGATGGATGCTTTAGAGCAGATCTTTAAAGGTGTTAGTGCCAGCGAAACAAAGAGCCACTGAATCCTTCTTTTAAGCAACACCGAAATTTGTCCGGCATGCCATCCCTAAAGTATAACCGCATCAAAGTTTGGCCCTGGACTGATTGACTGGAGAGAGCTGCATTTGAAAATTGTCGACGTGTCACTTCTCTCACTCCCCCAATCTCTTTTTAGGCACTCCGCTAAGCCGGACTGATTGTCACTTCCCTAATTCCCATTATTCTATGCATTTTCAAACAGCCACGTGGGAAACCCGCCGGTGAATTCCAACAGAGAACACAGCCGCCCAATGCAGTGAGGCTACGCCCGCTGTCTGTCTCTGGTATTGATTTTCAACTTCTTCTGAGTTTGCTTTGTTGTGGACTGAGGCAAGGTGCATCAAGGGCAAGCTAAAACATGTTAAGGGTTTCTATGACAACAAGTGCTAGGCTGGTAATTTATCTGCTGGCTGTTTGTGGGAAAGGGCAGGTTGTCACTGATAGATAAACCCCTGTGGTGTCAGGATGATTGTTGTTCAAACTTTTCTTTATTGTCTTAGGACACACACACATCCACACTTGAGGAAAGTACAGAAGCAGCAATCATCTCTACAGTGGTATAATATCAAAGCTGCAAATATGGTATTTAGAGATACGTTGAAAACTGTAATTCACCTCAGTATGATGTATAATAGTCCTTTAAAGTATATTATGGGCCTCTCAATAAAGAGTGTCCAACTGTCACATTCACTATAATGACTTGATGAGGAATGGATATGTTTACAAGTTCTTCTGCTATACCACAGAACTTAAACCATGCCCCCTTTTAACTTAATTCAAGTTTCATTTGTAATAAAACAATTGGCTATAAATCTAGTGGTTAAATTTAAACATCAAAGGATAAGCTGGGATTATTCTAGTTTTTCTTGTCAACAATTCACTTAAAAAGACTAAAACTGACAATGTGTAGTCCTCAGTATATTCTGAATGTTTGACCCTGTCAGTATCACTCCACATCCCACGCTCAAACTGTAAATCGTTCAAAACAGAAAACACAGTACACTTTACATTTTTTTCTCCTAAAATGGTCATGCACTGTTGTAAACATTACTTTAAACAAGTAAATAGTACATTTGCTGGGGACTATTTTCAGAAGCGGATTAATACAGGTTTGACTATCCAGGAGATATTTGTTAGAAGGGTCAATGTATTATTGATTTTGGTCTTCACTGACAATACAAAAAGTATTAAGTATACCCAGTCTTATACTTAAAATACATAACATTAGTGGTTTTTGTGTCTAAACTTAACCTCAACCAGACCTCAATAACAGTGTTGTCACAGCATAAAACGTCATTGTTCTTTAGCAGGGATTTGTTTCCAAGTCCCAACTGATAGAAACTTCCAATTTAGTTTGAAAGCTGAATGCCATGAATTTTTGTGACTTTTCGATACTATGTCACAAACTATCTAGAGACGGTTTAAGGTCCCCAGAGGATGAACCCTAATATTTCTGGTGACCTTTAGCTCCCGGATCTTCATCACACCACCAACAGGCAAACTGGCAGATTTCCATATAATTTGCTGCAGACATTTATGCTCCACAGAGAATTAATTATTTCCATTTTGGACATTGTGAGTTTTGTCATACTGCCATCCTCAGGGTAAAATATGAACTATGCACACATAATATTTCATAATCTAATAGACAGATGTCTAAATCTTAATCAATATTCTGAATGAGAGAATTGCAACAGGCAAGATCGCCTTTTTTAATATGTTCATTTTTTCCCCTCACAATTAAGCCTTCCAGCCATTCATGGAAACTGCATAAATAAATCAACATCACTGTGGTTTGAAAGGGGAAGTCCAATGAAAATCTCATTGCATTAACTAAAATAACAGTTACTTTAGAGATGCAAAACACTATCAATAATCATGGCAGAGCAATCTGATGAAATAGAGTGAACTATGCAAGAAAAGCAGCTATTCCGAAGTGAAATCAGCCAGCATTAATCCATTTTTATTGGCCTGCAGTAATTTCCATTTGTAATAATAGCTTCTGTCACTTTAAAAGAAGGAGGCCTCTGGGGTGTGAGACAGTCAAATAGGAAAGTTTGTGTTTCAGCCTTGTCTTATTAGTTGGGAAAGGACGTGGCACCAGTCACATTCCTTTTCAGAAAAGAAGTGAAAGACTGAAGGGAGAGTACAGGAAGAGAAAGGACGTCTTTCACCTCCAGGTAATCTTCTCTTTTGCACTGCAACAATTATTCAGTCTGATGAGGTTATGGACAAAGTAGAGGACACATGGAAAGTGTTCAGTGTTTTGGAAGTACAGAGGGAGCGTTTGTGTGCTGTGCAGCCCAGGAGTGGTTTTGTTCCAGCATTAGTTGTTTATTCTGTCACAAGCCCCCTGAACTCCCCGTGAACACCTATGAGAAAAAACATCATTAATATTTGCTGGTATTGACTGAGGGAAGATTTGAGCTAAATAGGCTTTGCCATCTAGTCTAATTGCACACCTGAGCACATAAACATCACCTAACACACAGAGGGATAGAAGCGGTGATGGTGTTTCTCACAGGTGAATAACTCTGCTTAGTTTATCCTGTGGACAAATTAGTGAGAATATTAACATTTACAAGCTTCACAAATATTTATCATTAAGCTTCACCGGTATCTAGTGGTTTGTTTTGTATTTGATATTGTGGTTTTACTCACAGTTGGGTATATTTCCCACAATATATCAGATTTCTAAATCATATGTCTGAATACTGTATCTCAGAATGTTTTGAATGCCACTACATGTGTCTCTGAAATGAATACTGGTATCAGAGATAGATACATTTTATAAGACTGTTTTTATACCAGTGTTCCCAAAATTAAACATTTTAATTTTATAATTTAAATTCATTCACAAGGGAACCCTATAAAACTGTATTTAGACCAGCATACTGTACAACACTATGGCTCCTTTCCAATCTGGCTGCTACACTGTGTGTTGAAGTGGACAATAAACCCTGCAATAACACATTTTACACCACTAACCAGATCAGCATATGATGGATAATGGATGAAGCACATTAATTTTTTTGTCAACGTTTATGTAAGAATAAACAACAAGAGAAGAGAAACAAAACTGATGCAATAAACAAAACCCTATTCTGCATGGTTTACCACAAGCATCATGTGACTGTTATTAAACCATGTGCAGTAAAGTAAAATTAGCCTGTTTCCACTTCTCTGTATGACTCCCTGTGTCTTAAACAGACGTTAGACAATAGAAGCACAGGTGTGAACAATTATGTCAATGTTTGTTATACTTCACATACTGGAGCTGCTTCGGTTTCAGGATGTTTAGTGGGTGCAGACTCGCTGTCATGACAGGCACTAAATGGAAGAGAGTGTCAATGTTATTCGTAACACCTGTGTTTTTCCTGTTATGACAAATCAAGATGCCTGCTATGAAAAAGATTTATTCAATTTTTTTGCTCAGTGATGGCTGTTTCTGTCAGATGGAGAAACAGTCAACCAATCAGAGCTTTGCTACATGGTATTAAGAATGAGGACATCATCTACCAACGTAGCTAGCTACTTCGCTACATCCACAAACATGTAGTGACAGAAAACGAACCCTAAACCAGACACTATGTGCAGTATATTTTTTTAAACACAGTGAAAAGTCTCCTTCTAGTGACCAGTACTGCACCTCCCCCTCCACTCTGCACTCAGAAATGGGCCAACATGAGCACGGTTTCAGGCTAAACGAATCAAGTTAACCAAAATGGCAATTCAGTCTAATTATCAGGCTAAAGTAAGATATAGGGAACTATCTGTGTCGCCAGCTAAATGTATTTGATTTGTCTCGCACCCATATATTCACACAATTATTTAACCATCTATTTTATAGTACATGCTGATGGTGCCGAGGATGTTTTACGTTTCCAATTGAATAATGTAATTATGTGCTTTCGACTAATTCAACTGAATGTGCAAACTGTCTCGGCAGTATCCACGGTGATAAATGCTTCCTGCACATGGTGGAGAGCAGTAGGCTTTTTTTCCACAGCAAACATTTGGACATGTCATAGGAAAAGCACATGTATAACTAATAACATTAACTATGGATGAGTTCCATTACATTACAGCGTGACAGTGATACAGCATGCACAGTACATGACCCTATAACTGTGGGAGCTTAAAGGGGAACTGTTATGCTTCACCTTATTTTCACTCATATATATATAATACATGGATACAATGTCAGATGTTCATATTAAACACTGCCAGGTAAGTGTATGTATACCTTACGTTATGGCTTTCTGAACACTCTGCCTCTGTTTTTTACTACTTTCAGCCCGACTCGACATCGGCTCGTGACAGATTTCTTTATATGGTCATCTGATCCACGCCATTAACGTTATAGCATTTTTCAATTGTTTTGAGGGTAGTTACGCCAAGCCATAACATGAGTTGAGCTGGCACGCTGTAAGTGTTTTTCCATTACACATTAAGGCAAAGTAAAATAAGTACATAACCTGTTGGAGGTAGTGACAGACGGTGAACTGAGGTGCTACATAAGAGCCAGTATAGTAGAGTCACAGAATAAAAACGTAGAGCTTTGAAATAAGCACAATAGTTCCCCTTTAAGGAATTCAACCATCATTCATTTTATTATTTACATCTGTGATTTTCCTAAAGTGATCAAATTGTCTTCTGTGAGAAAGTCCTTTGTTAGAAAGTAATTATGCACACTTATTCTCGCACTGTACTTGAGTACAAATGTTACTATACTTTTTTACTTTTTCTTTTTCTTTTCTTCTATTTTATACTTCTACATATTTAATTTTCTTATTGATGGGACAAACACATTGAAAATTTGCTTCACCTGAACCAGCAACATACAACATTAAACTGTTGCTAATGTGTTAATGTAGCACTAATAACTGCAATGATATAAACTGTATACATATAACACTAGATAGAGTCATACTGCCTGACTTTTGATACTTAAAAAGTAAAGTAAAATTTGAAGTGCAGGATTTGTAATGTAAAGTATTTTTATGCTGGGTTGGTAATTTATTTGTAATAATAATAATAATACAATTAATTTATACAAGGGATGTAGCTCAGTGCTTTATAGGGAAAAATAAAAATACAACACAACCAAACAACAGCAAATATTCAAAAATAAATGAGAAGTAAAAATAAATTGAAATTACATTAATTAAAAGCCAGATTGAATAAATACATTTCAGCTGTTCTTCTCAGAGTCCAGTCTTATAGCTTTAGGTAGATTTTTTCCATCATTTTTAAGCATAATTAAAGGAAGCCTCACTTCCTATTTAAAAAGCCAGCAGATGATGATGTGAGAGTTTATGAAGCATTGTGAGTATGTGTTGTAGGCCTGTCCCAAACCATTTAGAGCTTTAAAAACAAGTAAAAGAACATTAAAATAATCTGTTCTAAAAGATACTGGGAGCCAATGAAGTGTAGCTAATCCTAAAATATCTTAAAGTACCCATGAAATGCTATCACTGTTTTCTTAATATGATACATCTCTATTTAAAATAGGATGTTGTGGCAGGGATCAAATGTTTAAACAATCAAATAAAAAGTTTAACATTAATAACACGGCTTAAAGCAATCAAACAAACATTTCCACATCCAATGAAGTGTATCATCATAATTAAGGGCTGATATTACATTGCATGCACACAAGGCTGTAACCCTTACTGAGAATTAAGTGCTCAGGTTGATAATCACGGATTATTTGGCAGCTGTGAGGAAAAACAGTCAGAGGTGCAACTTAAGCCACCGCGATTACCGCCGCTCGCTTTGAAATGAGATGGATCAAAGCTCTAACCGCACTTTTCTCAACTTTCCATCACCGTTAAGCAGCAGAATGTTTCTTTTTCACCTCCACAAGACTTCACTGAGTGTTATTTGAAGTGGTGTCAGGGCCAAGTGGCACAACAGAAAGCCACGCTGCAGCAGAGGTAACATATTATCATTTTGTCAGCATACGAGCACTCCAGGAACTCGTTTGTCTTCGGGCTGGGAGCCGTCATCTTACCGCAGACGAGTTCTGTAAAGCTGATAGTAACTCAAGTGATAGTCTCCCTACAAGCTCTGACAAGTTCATTTGGGTATAATTACTTGCCGCGCTCAGGTATTCTGTCGACATTTGTCACTGAGATACCCGCATTACCCAATGAGATTAATTTGTCATATTTCTTCTGTTGAATATTTTTCTCTTCCTGTAACTGATCTAATCCGCACAACTCAGCAGAGTATGGCAGCACGGGGGCCTTCCTTCACCTTCCGATCTGCAGTGCTTTCTGCAGAGTGGACCACCTCCTGGCTTATTTATGTGAGTGGTCCCTGCACCCGTAGATAACGTCATTTAACAGGACCCCCACCGTCCCCCAGAGAGCGACCTCTCCAATCCTGTTCAGGCTTGACATCGGGCAGACGGATTTAGCTCCCCCTGCCCTTGACTCTGCACCACTTAAACTATGGACCATTCTAGTCTCCATTAAGAGAATCGCTTCCTAATGAACCCTCCTCCTTTAGAAGGAAGTGATTAATTGGAGTGGCCATCCAGGATTGCATTACCCAGCAACACTCCTCTCTGCAAAATGGGGCGCGCAGAGGAATATAAAGCGAGCCGGGCGTTAGCATGCTAACAATCATCCTTGTGTTGTCAGGAATAAAACAGAAGTGGCGAGCCTGTACGCTCTATCACAGCTTTGCATGTCCTATTTCTGCATTACACAAAATGGCGAGTTTATCTGGCAGAAGTTATTTACTAATCCTTTGATATATAGTGTCCGTTTGAAGTCTAAAACCACACACATCTCCATAGCGATCACATGAGACTTACTTCAAGCACAGTGGAGATAAAGGGATTACGCTGGAAGGGATCATTAGGTCTTTTTAATCAGTTTCACTTTCACTAAAAAGCTACTGGGCCTCAAAACAAACCAATGCTGCATCCTTTGGAGTCTAGTGTTGTACAATAAAACTCCACAACAATGGAAGCCATTAGACAAAGCCACAGGAGCCATATGTCGGTGACAACAGGACACCATCTCCACTGCCTCCCCTTCCCCAGGGCTCAAATCATGCCAGACTCAGCAGCGTGTTGCCTCCATTTTGCTTTAACATATGGCAGAGCAATGGCTGGAGAAGATCATGTGTTGCACAGGGGAGAGTTTTGACAGTCGCACAGCTCCATTGGCTCTGAGGGGGTTTCATTTGCTGGCAATGACACAGACGAGGATCAAGCAAAGTCTCCCCGGGGATCATCTCCATGCTGTGGAGAAAAGCTGTTTTCTACAGTATTAATCTACTGATCTATGACTTGAACACAAGCCCCATAAACTCTATAAGGCCAAAGGCTGCAGGAAAACACAGGACATTTAGAAGTGTGAGGCCTCTTAACGGACTTAACGATGTGGCTCGCTGGTTGGATGGTAAACTTTGCTGATCCTCAATGTCTTGACCCCCAGAGTTACGCAGGAAATGAGTAAAAACCTTTGACCTGGAAAAAGCATATGACTCTGCCACCTGTACAACTTCATGGATAGTTTCATCAAAAAAAAAAACCTAAGAGGATATAGACAGCCTGAACCCTTGACACCCTTGATGAGGTGGTGAGAAAAGCACTGTAGAGTACTCAAAACATGGAGAGGCTCCAGAGGACAGCTGAGACTGATTACAGCGACCGCCGGGGCTTTTCAAGCTCATCTGAGCGTGCTGGCAGCCGCCACATATCCTCCATGACCCAGCGCCGGCACAGCAAGATGCAACATGAAAAACCTGCCGCTGCTCTCTAATTCATCAGCGACCTTTAGCCCGCATGCATGAACAGAGCTGAGCCTCTGATAGAAGCGACACACCAACCTGTTGGAGGCTGCCAAGCGGGAGTCACACAGGTTACTGTGGCTGAGGCTCTGAGAGAGGGACGCTAGGCAGAAGAGCAGAGTCCATTGTTCGCACTTCATTTTCTGGTCAGTTGGCATTTGCTCTCTGATTAGCTCATTATGGTATTCATCGAGCGGCAGGCAGCGCAGCCAGTGGACCTGATGGAGCGTACCGGACCACATAAAATAGCTGCTATCACAGATGTGCATGACAGACATTCGAAGGCATTAGCACCCTGTTAATGAACTACAAATGATGATGACGCTGATGACTATAATTAGACCCATTTCATATGTACATGTTTGCCCGCAGAGAGGAACAAGCAAATGATCTGTTGAGCCCCGGAGAAATTGTTTTCCTGACAAGGGGAGTGACTATTTGTTATTATGGTTTATATGGGTTTGTTGGAGTTATTGGATGGCTGTACGCTGTGTTCATACCCATCCACCCACCTTCCCCCAACCTCCCCCAACAACAAACCCACATACACACACACATAAACGATGGCAGCCCTCATTAGCTTTGGTAAAGTATAAATCGAAAGCTGACACTCTTAAGTGACACCGCACTACTCTGTCATTCTGTGAAGTCATCTGCTTGCCTCAAAGGAAACATTAAGTAATTGTCAATTCAGAATAGGCCTCGCGGTGCTCTGCAGTCTTAACAACATCATTTTCTGCTTTTCAATTTGGAAGCAGCGCTTTATGACCAAAGAAAACTGTCAAGGAAAGCCATAAACAGCGCCTCATTGCACTGAATGTTTTGTTTTAGCACCTTATGTCCACCCAAAGATGAGCTTGAACTTGGACCAAAAATAATGAATTGAGGGTGTCAATCAAATGCCGTCCGATCCATATGTGATCGATTGCCACCGAGCTGCTGGATGAGTGCTGCAGGAAGAGTGCGGACTCCTCAAAACAGCGGATCTGTCCTTGGACGCTGTGTGGGCGGAATGACTGATTTCGGTTTGACCTCCACTGTTTTCAGAGGAGGAAATAGACTTTGCTTTGTCATGAACACAGCCCAGACTCATCCAAGAAGGTAGAATATTTTTCCCTTTGGCACTTCACTGAGAGCTTAGCAGCGGAAACAGAGATATCCCTCTGCAAATCCTTAAATGACGGTTACTCCTCCTCTCCAAAGTGAAGTTAATCCTCGGCTCTCGGCCCACTGGTCACTGTCTGGTACATATTAGCACTGCCTGATCACCAGCACAGGTGCCTGCTGCTTCAAAATCTGAATAAAAATCCACTCTTAGTCCTCAAGTGGGTTACGTAAACTGAGTAAGCTGCTCTTCAAAGACAGAATTTGTTTTTGAATGTTTGCAAGACTCCATTGAAGATAATGTGAGGAAAAACAAGTTGTGTTCAGAGGAATATATAATAAATACCCTCATGAACAGTTGGGTTTGTTAATATGCTGTAACTGAACACAACACATACTGGACTTCTGCTATCAAATCAGAAATCAGAGGGAAAATCAGATACATGCACAATACATAATAAAATTAGCTCTTTTTGGCTCTGCAGCGTGGCCCAATCAGATATCTGCTAATGTCTACAGTACAATGATATGTTTGATTACGCACTCATTGTAATCACCGTAGACTCGACTAATTTTCTCTGGAAAACACTCACAACCAGAGATGATTGCAGTGACACATTCCATGTTCATGATTAGTTCTAGTAGAAGTTGTGTCAGTTGTAGTATTAGAGTATGCTGAGCAGGTAGCAAGAAGTGAGATTATAAGAGCTTCTGAAACAGCTTGCCTGCTGTGGCCAAAACCCATGCTAATGAGATCGGTCAGAGTGAACCATGACAGTAAAGTTGTGGGTCTAAAAAGGAAAGCAGTGGAATGAAAGTCTGAACTGCTCTATAGGTTTATCACTACAAGCGACTCTTTTTATATACAGGTTGCCATATGATCTATTTGCCACTTTCAGCTATGGTTAAAGGGATAAATTGTCATTACTGTTAATAATGAGGAAAGCAACTGAAAGTCAGTGATGTGGGGTAAACTGTTATCTACTACATGGAAGTCAGACTGGATACACACATGTCCACCACCTAAACTGTTTTCTCTATCTACATGAAAGGCACACTACCACCTGCATTGGTGCTAAATTGAAAGTCAGCTTCAAATAAAACCAATATGTGTGGATTTATGTGATCATATCATCTTTCAACTTATTTTTAAAATGTTTGTTTAAAAAAAAGGACAATTCATGTTAAAATGGGTGCAGTCTGTGTGTAGCAGTGTTTTCAGACCATTCATCTCCATATCACTGAGTGAGTGCTACCATCTGCCACAGTGTTTATTTTAAAACTATGACCAGTGGGTGCCAAAGTCTGCATATTGTCCATTTAGGCAATGTGCAATACCCACATGAAAAATGTATATATGTAAAGGAGAGCGACACAGAGAGAGAGAGAGAGAGTGAGAGAGTCTTGTACCTACAACCTGTATGTTGTATGGTATGCTGACCGAAATAAAAGCAGTGAAATAGGTGAGGTGAATACAAGCATGAATCTTTTTAACATTTTATCTGCGCTCACAGTTCGGTGTACTACATTCATCTTAGGCCAGTGAAAGCACCCGGTGTAGTGACCCCTATCCCTCTCTCTGCTCCCAAACAGTAAATTATTACTGTCCATTGCATAATTACAAGGCTAAGTGCGAGTTACTCCAGCCGGCATGCACTTATCCAGCAGACAACGCTGTCAAAGGCGGGTTATGCAGAGTGTGTACATGGTCTTATTTCTGTGGAGAGAGAAGATGTGTGCTTAAGAGAAATATTGTGTAGGATGTGGGATCAGATTTCCTAATCAGGCAGCAGTGAGGGAGCATCATGTGATGAAAAGAAAAAAGGGGACAGAGGGGAGGAATAATGGGAGGATTAAATGAATAAGCTGAAATGCTATCAAGTATATGGGAAAAGATGAGATGGAATGGGAGCACAGAGATGAGGGGAAACACAAGCTTGTATTTCTGAAGAATATCTGACAGCAACTCGTAGACTTCTTATAGGACGAGGTAATAAATCAGAAGTCGCCCTGCAAGTCCCCTCTATCAGTAGACTTTTCTACATGGGCAACTTTGCATTGATGGGGGAGCCAAGCATGGAGCAGAGCTGAGAGTCTCATGATGAGATGGCAGGGCTGTGGTTGCGAGATGACTGATAGGATGAGCTCCCTCAAGCACTCAAGTTACACCTCAGTGGGTGGTGTTGACTAGCTGGCGGAGGCAGCGCAACACTGCTGTACAGCTCAGTGCAAAAGGTATACTCACAACTGCCCGAAATAGAAACACAGTTCAACACACGTACAGCACATTGTTGCTACTTTTATAAAGTGCTGTAACTTTTCTTTATTTATATGGCCACACCAGAAAGGAGGCACAAAGATTAAAGCGGTAACTCGGAACAGTTGGGGAAACAGGAGGAAGGGTTGACAAAAAAATCATAAAAAAAACTGCTGCAGCGGCTGTGGTGAAAGAGCAAAGGCAGTCGAGGGACTGTGAGGATTCAGATGCCGTTTGATCGGCCACAAAGTTGCAGAAATCCTCTAACAAGCCCGGCGAGCCGAGCCCCCCGGACCATTCATATTGAACGAGCCGATCACTGGACGTTAGCGTGCAGATGGAAGCAAAAGGCGATGAACTGGAAAAATAAATAGAGATGCCTTTCCTACGTGCCAACACAACAATTTGTGTGTTATTTTCGACCGGTTGCAGATGGTCACTTGTGGATACTGGTGTGTGAAGAATTAGATTATTTCAGTGAGTGAACCTTTCTCACAGCAGAATATCAAGCCAGTGTGACACAATTGTTCCTTAAAAACCTGCTGAAGTTGTATCTGCAGCATACTATACTGCCATCTGTAAAAGAACAGTTTAAACTGTTCCCATGGTACCTTGCTATGAATGATTTAATCATCAAATCAGTGGTTCTTTGAGGGGTCTCTACAGGGACCCTCAGCCCATTGACACATCTTTTGAATGCAATTTAATTCAAAATAAATGATCTTGAGTAACAGTCTGGAAGAATGACTACAGCATCCTAATCATAGTTTTCTCTCGTCACCATCATCCCCCTGCAGTTCTGTAATCCTATAACAGTCTAAATAAATCAATCAGTCACAAAAATCTTCTTATACGGGTGTCTGGGACTGAATTGGTGCCATACAGAGATGACACTGCGACAATTATTGCTTTATGTGCCTGTGACATGAAAACAAGTGAGAACACTTGCACCAAGCCAAAATAATGAGTTTGCGGTGGATATTAATGTGCTGTGGTTGAATCATGAGATCTCGTCTTACCTTCCAACGAGAGAGCTGTGTAGGTTTGACTCTTCTGCAGCTGGAGTGTACTAGAGATTAACAACAGGGCTGTTTGTATGACCAACTACTGCCCCCTGCAGCATTTAAAAGGAATTTCTTATATTATGACAGCATGTTTCTTGGTATTTGATTTGATAGGGCTGAGCATGGCTGACACACAGAGGAACACTTGGTAACAAAATGTCTAATATCATATTAGAAAGAGTATTAGATTTCTGTATGGATTGTTTCCCCATTAAGACACCAAAAATGCCACATTTTGTAGAGCAGATTAAGGCAGCAGCTATTTTAAAAGAGCACTTTCATACCATAGATGCTTGTACAGTCACTGCTGCATGACAAGGTAGGACTGTCTATAAAATGTCAAAAATAATGATAAATTCCCATCTCAAGTTATGAGAGCCACAAGTTAATCTTGCAGTCATTAACTCATATCAGTCGTATAACAAGCTGGAGTGAGACCAGAACTTACTATTTCTGTCCCAAAAGTAATTAAAAAAACCTTATTCATTTATTGGTATTTGTAATAACACAAATAACTAAAAATCCAGCTTTGGAACACAACCTTTCTCAACAGTACATATGTCTAGATTAGGATGGTAATTATTTTTTCAAAAGCAGTCTAATAGGGTTGTTTATTTAATATTTCAGGTCTTTCTGCCAGAGCATTGCAGGATAAATATTGCAGTTCAACAGATGAAGCGAGACCATGATTCAAGCTGTTGCGGTTAGTTCAGACATTTAGATATTGATAACTAGATTTCATTTCAGTTCAGTTTCTGTACAAAGTAGACTTTTTTGCTTGTGTGCCTTAAAATTCTTCTTTAGTCTGGCCAAAGAGACAAAGGGGTTGTACAAAATACCATCGTATTTTGTACAACCCTTTTGTTTCTTTGGCCTTGAGAGTAAAAACTATTCCTTAGTTTACAAAAAATAAGAATATAAAAATTCAGCAGCAAATGTTTCCTCTTCCAAAATGTCAGTCTTGTGACATTGGGTCTCAGAATGCTTCAAACGAGTAAGAGTTGTCCAAACAAATGGCAAGTTTTTGTCTTGAGAGAGGATGGAGAGATGCAGTAATTGATACGAAAAGAGATGACCCTAACTTCCAGACAGTCTCTTCTTGATGTTGTTCATGGTGTTGCACTACATCCAAAAAGTACTGGAAAGTTTGAGAGAACATTTAAAAGACTAACAATCCAAAAGTTTGACTATTTTACCACGAAAACAAGAAAAGTAGAAAATGTCACTATATGGAACCAAATTTTTTTAAATAGTTTTCCAAAATAAATGTAAGACATTTTTACAGTCAAAGTCAGTTTTGGAAAGTTACATAGTCCATCATTGGAAAAAGTGTTGGGGTTCCAATACTGATCTTACCAGTCAATGAAATTGGGTTGGGGAAGGTGGTTGAGTTACCTCCTCATCTCTGCTCAAGGTTACATTAGACACTACAAGCATAAAACATCAGAATCTGTACAGTCAATTGAATTTCATCAAATTGCACCATGGGTAATGTGGATGCTAGGTTTTGACAAGGAAGGAAAATGCATGTGAATAAAAATAAGGATATCTCTGGTCCTGCAGTATTGATTTCAATCTTTTTTTCTCCAGCTGTCCATCATGTGTCCATCAGGACTGCAATGCTAAATCAGTGGAGTATTCTTTCGAGACTACAGGCCTTCATCAGCTCCACTGACTGCTGCTGTTAATGTGTTTCCTGGGTAAATGAGTCTCCTGCTACTTGAAATGTTCGTCCTTTCACGGCCTGAGAATCTTGAGATTATGGGCACGGTTGATGTCTTTCACAGCGGGACAGTAAAATATCACTGCTGAGAATCTACCTTGGCTTGTAGATTCACTGTAAAACAGAATACCTGGGGAACATTTTCCTTCTACGCCTCAAATTTTAATAACATTACTTTGCATTGGGGATATTTTCCAGGTACAGTGTACCAAATTGTAATGTATTCCAACCATGAAATGCTATCCCTGAGGTATTCCACCCCCTGGGAAGGCAGAAGTTGAGAGTCTCATTGTGAAGAAAAAACTTCTAGGTAGTGAGAATGTTAAATGACCAGTGCAGAGTCATCTCACTGCAATCACAAATGCTGGGTTTTCATTCCTGTAAGAAGCCAGATTCACACTCTGCTGGCACAGAGAGGAAAATAAAAAATAAAAAAGTGCGTGTGGGGGCGGGGTATTGGGTTTGAACCGCAATGGTGATTTTTGTCTTGATTTGCTTGTGGCCACCTGAGTCAGCGTTTGTCACAGCGCATTTCGTTACGGACTCAGTCGAATTTATCTTGCCACTAATCTAATTTAAATGCTCTGGGAGGGGTGAGAGAGCCCTGTGGAGCATGCTATCATGGCCCGAGTGCCAAAAAGTTGATATTCAGACCCAGCTAAAGGGACAAAGATAGAACACGGGCATTAATATTTCATGAGGGAATGCCATTTTCTTTGTATAATCAAAAGTTTTCTTAGTTTGCAGTGGTATTTGATAAAGCATTATCAAAACTGTAGCTGCCATGCATGAAAAAGATAGGTTTCTAGCTCCCATCTTAATTAGTGTGTAGATATATATGTTATGATGTTTGAAATATTCTGGGAATAGATTGCCCCCCCCCCAAAAAAAAAAAGAATGTCCTTGCATGGTCAAGGGCTTCACTGCTCCTTTGAGAGAAAGATTTCAAACTCAAGATGGATTATTCATACACATGATAAATTCATCTATTGATTTAACTATGAAAGAGTTCCATAGATACACAGTAGATGTTTTTATCCCTTGAAGCAAGTCAGCCTTAACTTAGGGGTCACGTCAGCAGTTCGACAATGTCAGAATATTGAATTGCATTTTTAATGTTACCTGTTTACAGCCGCCCTGCTGAAAACTTTACTCCACAAGTGTGATTGACGACATCTTTGTTGTTTAAAGTGGTGCATAGTTGTGTGACTGTGGTGCATATTGCTTTTTAGGTGCTGAGGAAAGAGGAGAGGGGGGAGGGGTCAGGTAGTTTATTGGCCCATCACTGGTAGTGCAACAGTATTACATTCCATTTGCATTCTAATTTTGTACAAATCCACTGCTTGTTCAATGGGCCCTAGTGAGATGGATGCACAGGTTTATAATAAACAGGGGACATCATTATGCAAATGTAGGAAATATTACACCCAGGAGTCATAAAAACGTCTGTGATGTGTGTGGTGGGTGGCGGAGTCTTGAAAAAGCGTGGCACAACACTGTTCATTGCCTTACGCAAATGTCATTATAGTCATATTAGGAGGCGAGGGGGACCGAGGGTAGTGAAGCAGTCACTGGCTTGGATAGCAGACTGATAAGTTTGGCATGGGAGTCTGTCTGTAGTACAGCATTGGGTGCTGATTGCACAGAAGATGTACATGGCTTTTAATAATCAGATTTACTGAGCACAAAGCAGCTCTAATTGGTTTTAAATTTTAGCTAATTGGCAGTTACAGAGAGCTGCTCAGCAGGAAACGGGGATAGTGAGGAGAGGCAGGGTGGCGAGAGAGCGGCCTCGGTGGGGTCGCTGCGCTCGTAGAGGCTGTCTGTCAGTTCAGTGACGCTGCCGCATTAACTCCTCCATAGTGAAATAAATAAACAAGAATAGCCAAACACACTTTGAGAGACACGGCAGTGCTTAGTAAAGAGCCCCTAGTTAGTATTCCGAGAGAAAAGTGTCCATTAAAGTTAATTTTTTTGTCTCTCCCCAGAGAAAGCTTAATGGACAGGAGCTCAAGCAGCCGCCAGCTCAGAGTCCCGCACTGAACTGAGCTCTGACACAAACACGCAACTGTGTGAGAACCTAATCTGCATCAAACAGTGTGTGCATTAAAGCAGCCTGGAGGAGCCTCACAAGACTTTCTACCCCGGGGGAAGACAGGGCACTGCTTTTAGTGGCTTTACAGTAGCTCACATTATAGTCCCAGCACATGAAAATAAACACGCTAAGCTAACCTCAACACAGATTGCTGATTCACCACTTGTATTAAAACTATCAGTCATGTTGTCGCTGTTTTCTTTTAACACATTCATCTTCATGGTCACAGTTGAATTGGGTTATATTAGTCTTTATCTCAGCCCGCCGTGTTCATGCTGTATTCATACATCTCTTTATAAGCAGTGCAGTGTGGGCCTGAGGCCTGCTCGCTCGGTGGCACGGATGTGATGAATGGCTGCCAGCGGCTGGCACTGCCTGCTGATGGATGGGGGGGGAAGTATGCTAATGGCCTATTGTTTTAAGGCCTTCGCCCGGTATAACTTATAGCATTGTGAAAGCCTTTCGCCGCAACCCCATCAATTTGTCACAACTCGAAAGTTCAGAGTCAGAAAATAAAAAGGGAATAGGGAGAAGGAGCTGCTGGGTGATTTAAAGTCAAATATGCAACGAGAGAGTCCACAGAGTGAAGTAGAAGTTGCTGGAATGCCTGGTGCACCATATGTTTCATGGCATGTGTTAACATAACATACGGCTCGCTCTAGTAAAATGAATATTTTGTTTATGGTGTGCAGAGCCCCTAGCTGATGAAACATCTGTGCTAATGGTGATGGGTGATAACCCAGTGAATACAGCATTTGGAAAAGACCAGAATAGATTATCCTCTAGTGTTTCCAACCTATATAGTATGTCCCACAGTGGGTAAGTTGTAGATTGTTCACCGCCTCACAGAAAGAAGGATAGACTGTGGAGGGAAAAAAATTTGAACCTGTTGAGTTGACACCTCTTCTTTTCAGAGTCAGTATTCTACCTGCAGGGAAACAGGAACATTCTCCAGAGATGAATTCTGTCTGTCCGTTTCAGCCCTACCTGCAACATTTATGAGTGGCAGCATCTGTTCTACACCTCTTATTATCACAGATACTTAGCAGCTTTGCACACACACTGTGAAAAACACAGACAAGAGTTTTTTGAGGGGATATTTTGATGCTCAGGTAGGACAAATGGAAAGCATCACAGATTATTGGCTAATAGGCTGAAACAACAAGAATACACACTTCTCTTAAAGCTGTGAAGCCTTCCTCAACAGAACATTCAACCACCAAGACATTTATTAGAAGAAGATGATCATTTCTTATCTTATCTTCTGCTTGTCGCCTTATGAAGTTGATGTGGCGAACGTGTTAGCAAGTGCTTCCCTGTTCCAGCAGACATTGGAGCAACATTAGCTTTTATTTTCACCGCTATGGTTAAAATTCCCCTCCACTCAAATAATGTGTTTTCCTCTTGTTATTTGAGCGAGACTGTGCAGAATGATGCATGAGAGATACAAAGCTGTTTTCACATCATTCCACTGAAGGGAAGGATTTGTTTCCCTCTGTGCTCACCTTAAATCTGAGGTTTAAGAAGCACTTGAGCAAGATCATTTTCTGATGTCACAACTAGTTTAGAGCAAATCATGGTCCAGTATGCAACGTACACAAGTGTGATATGGAAACTTGAAGCCTCCAGGGCACACTGAGACATCTCATGTCCAGCCGTGAAACTTTTGAAATCAAAATATTTGCATAATAATAAATTATGGATTTAGAAGCGTCTCTATATGCCTTAAAATATGTCTGAAGATCTTTGAAGGTGATGTTTCATGCACATTTCCAGGTATATATTTATAATCTGGTACTCGACTGGAATATTTTTGACTTCCTGTTAAAGAAAGAAAAACCTCTTTATTTATCTTATACAGACTCTTTATGCTTCTGGAAACTCGCCCTCGGCAGACTTCTGGCAGCTGGAGGCTATGTAATCAAACTAGAGTGGTAGAATTTCACTGTTTCTTGTTCTTTACTTTGAATGAAAATGTCTCAAATACATACATGTTTGATCCAAAATATGAAGACTACACAATCAACACATTGGTCACAGCTGTTTTTGGCCATGCACAAATGATCAAGACATCAGTTCAGAGGGGAAGCAGGCATGGAACCTTTTGGGACTAGGACCATGATTAACATAGACATCGGACATTATAATAGTATATAAGTGGCAGAAGATCACAAGAAATCTATTACATACCCTTTTAGCTTCGGATAGGGTTAGGGACAGATCATGGTTTGGGTTAAAATGTACCTTTGTCGTCATTACAAGTAACAGTTGGTTACGGTTGGGTAACAGTCATCTTGTTCCTGCTCTTTAACAAGAGTCAAAAAAGCTTTGGTGGAGTGTTTCAAAATGGTAACACGACTGTTCCTCATCACTATAAAGAAAAAATGTCCGATGGGTTCAGGAGCTTTGTCACCATGCTACATATCCGGCCTTCAGTTCCACTTCTTGGCGCTCAGAAAACCTGAATGGCTGCCTGAGCAAATCTATCCGTCTTGTTATAGAATTCAAAGCATGTGAGGTCCCATTCAGCCAGCTGATCATGTCTTTCTTGGTGATCTGTGACATCTCGACTTCATTTTTCAATTTCCCACACTTTCTTAAGAGGATAAGAATAGATAGAATATATATAAAGAATATCTCCTTCCACCAATTTATCCCATTGTGCGGGGGTATCACTGGCTAACCGGGACCGTATCCAGGAGAAGTGGAAATCATTTCAGTGTTTTGTTCAGTCAGTTGTGGAGCATTTCACAGCTTTCCTTTTTTTCGAGAGAATACGCCGCCTTATTTCTCCTAAATTTATCCCCCTCCTCAATCTCTCACTTTCACACCTCCTGCCTTTTTTTATTTATTTATTTTCCTCTTAATCCTTCTCTTTTCACCTATTCGCCGCTAGCATGCAGATCCGAACCGATAAATACCTTTCATTGTGTTTCAAACTGGGTCCATTTGCATAACAATGAAACATGATATGTGACATCAAACACACGCATTGACTGAAGTGCTGCCTGATTAAAAAAAAAAAACATTCTTTCTATACCTCACTGGCTCTCATGGTACTGATTCTGTGTTTGTGATGGGATTTAAGACCTTGAATATCTACAAGAATGAATGTAAACACAGATGATAAGAAGGAAAATCCATTCTGTCGGGCAGCTGTGACCCTTGATTCTCTCACAGATCCTGTGGTAATCTCTTCCCGGAGGACAGGCTGACAAAATATGATGTGCATAGACTCCATATATGTAATTTATTCAAAATAACTTGAGCTGTAATTTGGTAATGTTGGCAGGAGTCAGGACCACAGATAAGTATTTCATATCAGACATTCAAATAACCTTGAATATACAGTATATTACTTTTAGGGGACAAAGTTTCAGTATGGGGGGGGGGGGGGGGGGGCGGGTCTGACTTGTACACACACACAAAACATCAAAATCTGAAATGAATCTTAAAATAAACAAGAATTACCAAAACATTCACGTTTCCCAGAAAACAATTTAAATGATCCAAACACTGGTCCTCTGCTGCCAGACGATACATTGTTAGCACCACTAAAGGTATATTTGTCAAAAACAGCAAAAGTGTGTATGTTTGTTGTGTCTGAAGGTGCGTCGAGGCTGAACGCAATCTGAATATTAAAGGTGGAGCGACTGCATGCTAGAAAATGGAATGATGTTCGAGAACAGACACAAATTAGCTCGAGGCAAAGACACGAGTGAAACGTGTGTAAACTTAAGTGAATAGTTTACGTTTACCCCCTGGCTTTATGACTCCACATCATAAATGTACAGAGACATAGGTTAAAAAAAAAGGAGTGGAACGTGAGGAAAATAAAAATAACCGGAGGTCCTTTTTTGAGCACTGAGATGAGTCAGATGAATCTAAACAGGAACACACACATACACATAGACACACTTGGCACATATGACTGGTGTGTATGGTGCTACAGTATGTAGCTACAGCTAAAGTTTATGCAGGCAGTATATTTACTGTTTGGGGAAGAAAACACTCTCCAAAACACATTAACAGTCAAATTTGTGGAAAAAATGTTCACCTTAAAAGGATAAGTTTACCTTTTTTCAAGCCTGTCCTTAAACAATCCTCACATGCCCATATGTAGAATGAGAACTGTGGAATTGTCCTTGTAGAGTTGTGTAAGGAAGTCAATATGAAGGGTAGAACAATAACTGTGACCAAAATCTGCTTCAGTGCACCAGTCTGAGTAATGTGACCTTTGACGGAACAGAGTGTACTCTAGTTGGACTACAGCTGAAGCTATCACATTAGCTGTTACACCATCAAAGTTTATTCAAGCCAATATTCTTTTGAAGGAGAAGCAACACCAGTAGAACTTTACTTGTTGTGTCAATTTAGCCACAAACAAAACTAGCCACAATGAACAATGATCAATTGCCACAGAACAACCCACAAGTAGTGACTGTGAACAAACTTCCAACACCACCTTCCATTATGCTAATGAATATTGTCGGATTTGACATTCCTATCATCAGGACGACATGATTTGAAATCACTGTTGATGTCCTTACAGTATGGTGGTTTGGTTAGATTTATTTACTGAAACTACTTGGTTAGGTTTATGTAAAGATCAGGAATGGGTTAGAATAAGTATACTGTTAAGATTGTAGAAACATTTTAGTTCGGGTTAAAATTACTAACCCTAAAAATAGTTTCAATAGTTCAAACGGTGATCTGATGTTTTGTTGACCCGTCCATCCACTCCAAAATCCTCCCTACACCAACTTCACAGTCATCTAACAACGTCGTCTGCTTTCTTTTTTTTTTTGCTCCAGTCATAATTACAACAGTCACTCGACGCTCCAACATAAACATATGTTGTACGGCATCGCTTGTTTAAACAACTGATCACGTTGTGTTTTTGGGAGGACCTTTACGGTTAAGGTTAGGGGAAAGATTGCGGTGACGGTTAATAAAAAGGCAAATGTTAATTACAGGTCTATGACAGGACGCAAACTAAAGCCTGCATCCATCACCCTAACCTTTCCACTTCGCTACATAAAGGGCTCTATATTGGGTGCTTTTTCCCCAAGACCGAAATTTTTCTGAATAAATAGCAGCTAGTGTTGGTAGCTGTGAATATAAAAGCTTTTACCGGATGTAGTTTAAGCAACCATTGTGTTGCATTAATAAGAAAAACTAGATAGCAGTGCTACTTTTTTTTAATAAGAAAGAAATTACATTTAGATGCAGCTGAGTCACTCAGAGCCTCCATCCTGTTGCTCCTTTTACTTGATGACAAAAACTTAGAACTGTGGAGTGCCAGACACCTAAACGTTAAATTAAACTGCATCTACTGTATTGCAACATGTCACAAGAACAGTGTCCAAGATGGCTCGACTGCTGGCTCAATGTGGGACTCACTACCGGATGGTAATTGGAATCTCATTTACTTTTCATATTTCCTCTGATAAATCTTTATCTAAAACTTGCAGATGTTGCCTCAGTGTATTTGGATACACAAATAATCACCCAAGCAAGGCGCGCTTGATGTAATTAGGCACTCTTCCAGTTTAATCAAGTTACCCCGACGCCAGACACGTTCCTCACTGTTTGAAAAGAACTCAATTTTCAGAGACGTCGAGCGGCGTTCTCTGACTGTAAAGTTCCTCTTTTCTATTCACATTTCTGTTTATCTGCTCCTCATTGCAAAAACTCCCTCTATCATTGCAGCTCAGAGTCGCTTCGACTTGCCACCGCTTCCAGGAGCGTACTTTACCTCTTAGAAAAACAACTCCACATTCACCAGTCAGGATTTAGATGACTTTTTCACAGTGGCTTTGCATAAATCAACTTTGGAAGTGATCCCTAAAGGGAAGGGAGGCGGGGGGAGAGGAGGGGAGGGGTACATCACAGGGGCGATAAAAACCAAACAATCAGTTATTATTCCTCACAATAGCGGGAGCAAATTGTAGTCACGGCTCACTGTGCCCCGGAAACTGGGTGAGATTTTTTTAGCTGCTTAACAGTGGGTCATCTCTTCTAATCACTGAGGCGTTTGGATGAGCTACTCCTACACTGCTTTACCGTGGGACCGCTCCACGTGAGAAAAGTATGCATGACTAGGCGATGGTGATGGTGATGCACGAAGTCACCACGCAGCAGGCCTGTTTGAATACGCTGCGTTGTTGATCGATACGTGTGAGGCAGCTTCAAGTGAAGAGATACTTGCCTCGCTGACACCTACACAAAAAACTGATGCTCACAGAGACGTGACACTAAAACATCCTCCTCCGCTTGACACCACTTATTTACCATTTATATCCACACTATACCAACCGCTGATGATGGAGCGTACCAAAGGCTTTCTGAGGTTTGTTATTTTGTAGATATTTGTTATGATGTTTTACTGCAGTGTATGACTGATAGCTGTCCATTCGGGAAAAAATCAAACAAACAGTTGTTGTGGTCCAAAGATTTACCACTGCCAGTGCACAAGGTACACTAAACGGCACATAACCATGGCAACAATGCAGCTTTAATGTGTGTTCCTACCAGCCCACAGCCGTGCAACAACAACAACAGCAGAAAGGATAAATATGTATATCTAAAAGTTCCTGTGGAAACAATTATAACAAACTTTTACCAAAACAGTTAGCAGCACAGTGTTATTACAGAGGAAATGCATGCCTCAGTTAATAAGTGACCAGCTCTGATTGGGTGTTACATAATTTCAACTTTCAACTTTATTTATATAGCATATATCCAATTTGCAGTCCAGAGAAGGAATATTAGCCAGCATGATTGGTTGGAACTTCTGGTTTGTTTGGGTTAGTATTTAGCTGAGTTTGCCCTGCTTCTGTGTCCTGTCACACTGCTTTTGACATTTCCTCTCAGGCACAGGCACAAGGACATGGTCTCCTTTGGGTCCACTGGGTTGTAGCAGAGCTGATTTAGCTCTTCCAGGCAGTATATTTCTCAAAGCAAAAGTCTGTGTTACAAATGTCCAAAGTAAAGTGATGATCATAGACATGTGTCCGAACTCCACACCATGACACAAATGTAAATATAGACAAATACACTGCACAATCAGAACTAGGAGACCAGCTCAGAGAGAGAGAGAGAATGTGTGTTTTCGGACATGTGACGTGTCAGCAGCTAGGAGCCTCATTCCTGACTCAGCCGGTCAATGTCCATCATCCCAGGGCGAGGGGGGAACATGATCTAATGAACTGATCTGCAGCTCTTTGGTGATATACTGCTGCCTCTAATGCCTCTGCAGCATTTTGATATATGATGTAATTCCTTCTGGAAGATAGATGTTGGTCTCACAGATGAAATCTAACAACTGTAGCTGCCACATTAGTTTGAATGTAAAGTGAAGGCTCATGTTTTTACTGGACAGAACGACAGAGCTGCCTCACCACATTTCAATGAATATAAATGTATTAAAATGACCTGATTAGTCTTTGTTAAATGTTGTTTAATTGATTAATTGATTTTATTGATTTTATTAAGCTACATACCAGTTTGGATTTTTATTCTAGCTACATCACAGACTGAAGAACTACATTTACAGCATCTGTCTGCCAATGGGGGTTTAATTTTTATAGAGAAAAAAGTGTTAGTGGAGCTTTGAGTTGAGATGATTTTGTCACAGTACAGTCAGGTAGGTGTGTTGAAGCTGAGCTGCTGCTGTCAGCAGGTACGCTGCTGCTGCAGAGAGACAGAGACAGAACATCACACTTCTCTCTACTCCACAGATTAGTTGAAAAATGCAAAAATATTGCATGAATTAATAAAAGTCATCGTTAAATAAATTGTTTATTTCATTTACAGCAGCCTTTATAAAGATTTACAACATAAATAAATGATAGGAAGGTGAATAACATGGTGTCTGCTTGCCCAGTGTTAATAATACATATTCAGCCTTAGAAAATGTGTTTATGTATATGTTGGTTCAGCTGACCAGGGAGTCTCTGGTGGTGCTGCTGGACCTCAGCTGCCACAGTGATGAAATTAAAAGTTCTGGCCCCATGTCTACTAGCTGTGTCATGATTGTCAACTGCAGCTGTCAAGGTTGCTAGGCGACAGGAGCGGTGCTTCATGGCATATGGATAGGGACCGCTGAATTGAGATAAAGCTTGTGTGTGTGCTTGTGTGTGTGTGTGTGTGTGTGTGTGTGTCTGCCAGTACATAGTCTTAGCCCTGCTGTGTCATGTTAAGCTCTGGATAAAGCAATATATGTCAGGGTAATGTGTTGTTTGTACTGATATTGAAGAGGAATGAGGCACAAACTGGAGCTATGGTCAACCAGTCTTTCACTATTCATGCAGAAAAGAGAAAAGTCTATGCTGTTATAAAGAGCAACAATAAAGAAAAAGTTTGGAGTTCCTCTTTAAGATATGTGTCTGAAAGTTGTTGCCCATTACAATGAGAGTTAATGTGTTTCTGCATTATGTAGCTCAAAGCAATGCTGTAGCTGCTATTGAAGAAACAAAAGGCATGTCCTTTGTATTGATTCTGACAATGCGGGGGCTTTGAATCTGAAGAAGAGAGTTTACATTCTAAATGTATGAATACACAACACAACACAAGGCTTTTTTTACTCAGGCTATTTCAAATGTTAATAATAATAATAATAATAAAGTAATAAAATGAATTAATTTAATATTTTTCTGGAGACAGCTACTAAACTGCAGTCAGACCCTGTAGAGAGAAAACATCCACTGAAGATATAATTGAACAATTTAACACATAAAATATGAAAAAAATCATATTTTTGGAAGGCTCAGGGCAAGATTACATTCAGGGACTTTGACTCATGACTTCAGTAGTTATGAAATCCTGACAGCTCTGACTCAATAGTAATGTCTCATTCCAAAAACAAGGCCCGATCACCAAACCTCACTGTTTGCATAGAGTTTCTTGATGAAAAGTCACTCCAATCAAATGTCTGTCCCTTTGCCCATGAATCTGTAAATAAGTTGCCTATGGCTGAGTTATGGGGAAGCGTACTGATTTCAGTGACTGGATGATTTACTTGATTGTACAATTTAAAGCCTTGTCTGATGCTCATGAGATGGGATAGATGGGATAGATGGTGAATATTCCAGTGTTTATAACTTGTGAGTGTTCACACAGGACAAAGATGATTACAAGATTACAAAGTTAGTCAAATGAGGGTTAAAAATAGTGTGTAGTGACAATATACCTATGTGAATGCATCAGTCATGAGTGACATGAATGCAGCATTAGCTAGTAATCAACTGTGTATAGTAGTGAAACCTCCAAAAGTAGCAGTTTTGGGGGCAAACAATAAAGTAGATCAAACCTAATACCTTTATACATTTGCATACATATACATCTATATACATGCACACATGGATAAACTTGGGTCTCAGAGTTAATAATTCATACAGTTTCATATGAGTGGAGAAATATCAGATTTTTATAACTCAACACATTATTTGGTCATTCTGTCTGAAGTTATTGGGATGACATTTTAGGCATTTGTTGTTTTTTTCTAAAGAAGCTATTTCAAATCTTTCCAGTACACATCCTTCACATCATTAACTCTGAATGGGTTTTATTTGAATGCTTAAATTAGATTTTTTTGTTTTGTTCAGTTACTTCAGTTAGCAATGCAGCAGATGTTAAGTAAAAATAAATCTCTACATAAGAACTAGTTTGTGTGGTAAAGTTGCAAACAGCTGGTGCAATCAGCTCTGTGTTTTTGAAACTATGAAAAGCTCAGGGAAGCCAAAGTCTCCTCTATTGCAAAAATGAGAATTACTGTTTGAAAATGGTTCAAGTATAACCTCACCTTCATATGCATAGATGTATTAAGGGAGCTGGATATGTTGCTGCCACATGCAATACTGTAAAAAGACCTCTGCAACCCAAAAAGCATTTTCCCCATAGACCAAGACTGCGATAGGTAGGACACCTCCAACTGCAAACAAGGTCAATTCTTTCTATCATGAATTTTTAATCCATAAAGATGTTTTATTCTACTTTACCAGAGCCTAGAAACGCTATCTTTATGTGCATGATAATGCGTTAGTTTAACAAAAGTCTTAATTTACCTGGAATTCACAGCAAATGAGTTTTGCTTCAGGTAGAACTTTGCTCAACAAATACATTAGACGTCTATCTGAATTCTGACCATTGTAAAGTGGCAGCAGGTGCTCATCTGCCTTCATATTAGCCTAAATCCTGAATATTAGATATCAGAATCAGAGTAAAAGATGGAGAAACTCCAAGGTTACTGGTGTTTTACTGGATGTTGCTAATTAAATTGAATTTGCATTTGCACCACGATAGCACAATATCGTTTATCCTTAATAGGATCTTCAAGTGGGTTCTGCTTTGCTATCTAATCTGGAGGCAAACTTGAGGCCAGGTAGATTAGAATAATTGTACACACTGACCTAAGACGACAATGTGGTTTAATAGGAGCCTAGCAGCTCATTTTTGCACTGGGGCCCCCTAGTCGGTTCTTCCAACCGTAGGGTCAATGCATGCTTACCTTAAAATATCCATATCTTATCAGTTATGTGTTATATATTAGCCTTAACAAAATTGCATCAGTTGAAGCCTAAACTATGCAGTTAAGTACTCTGAGGACAAAATTCTAGATGTTGAATTACAGCCACAGTCTTTCCACTCTGGATCAGTATCTGTCCTAAAAAGCAACATCGGTCAAGCCCCGGCTGATATCGTCCCCCTCCCTTATCACTACACATGTTCAACCACCTGCTCCTTTTAATATTAACAGCGTCTCTTCGCTACATTAAAAACTCAGTCAACCCTGTAATAGTGTTTTCACGACCGAAATCATCATTCTTCCTCCCGTGTCTCCCCATCCTGGATTTATCTCACTCTTACTCATCATCTTTCGTGATCTGTGTTTCTCAGTCTTAATATGCCTGTTACACCGCTGACCCTGCTCAACACCGCTCCCCTTATCCCTCCCTACGCCTCTAGTCTATCTCTCCACACCTTTTACGCTCCCTGTTGTCCCGGCCTTAGCTTGGCCCTATTTGTTGTTTCCCCACAGACATTTTCATTAAGATTATGTCAGATAGACTCAACTCATTCTGCATTAATGTTTACTCAAGGAGATACAGGGAGGAACGTCCTTCTCCTTTGTTGTGATCTCACCAGGCTCAACATGTTTCTCTTTAAATAAACAAAAATAATGAAACAAAATTCAAAAGGAAGAAGATAAGATGAGCATGTGGCGGCGTAAGGATGTTCCTTTTCTATACAGTATGGATTTATAGTTTTATTGTTTGTAAGATACTGAAAAAACTCAAAGCAGCAGTTAGACGTGATACATCTTAGAGGTTCAAAGATTATACAAAGTTATCTAATATTGTTTTGTGTTTTTCTGACATACAAGGACTACTTCGTGATGCTGGTTAAGATACTGACAATAGTGTGTAAAGCTGTCATCTAGGCAATGTCTTTAGTGTTGTTCAACAATGTAGAAAATAGTAAAAAATAAAGAAAAACCCTTGAAAGAGTAGGTGTGTTGAAGTCTTTGATAGGTACTGTTTCTGTAGTTGTACGTCTTTTTTGCTTGTGTAATACCAGATAATTGCATATCTCTTGGATTCTAAAAAATACATCTAATAAAACAATCAGTCCTTGTTTAAACTGCTCATAATTTATGTCCACATTACGACTATCATCTGTAATGATGAGTCACAAGTAGACACTGGTTCATAATAAAAGGGGGCACTGGGGGTGGTGTTATGGCACCTCTATAAAGCTGTAGTTCCCACAGATGACAGATTAACAAGACCAGGCATGAGTCTACAACCATGCTAGCTAGTCTGTGAAGGCTCTACTTCAACACAGTGGTACTTTGAATTAACATGTCATAATAATCTATCCAATACTTGTCAGGACAATTTGCTAAAACCACAAATGTCAATCTCATAGGTGTACAAGGAATGATCAGGGGATCACCAAAATAATTTAGATTTGTCCATCCAATGGATCTTTTTTTCTCATCAGTAAAAGCAAAGGTATAAATGATCCCATTAATGATGGCTCCATTCCATAACTGTCCAAGTAAGCCTACAGTGAGTGAGTGTGCATTATTCCAGGACGCTGAAATTGGCTCACCTAAATGGAATTCAGCCATCATTAATGTTCTTATTTCCACCTGTGCTGTTCCTGCTTTGACAAGTTAAAATGTCAGCCATGAAAAGGGTCTATTGTCATTGACATATTTCAGTCTGAGCCAAAGTGCTGAACGTTAACAATACCATCCACAGAGGTACTCGAAACAAGAGTGGTCAAAATGGAAACAGCAGAGGGTAAGAATTTTTAATCTTTTGTATTGACCATGCCCCTGAAACACTGAATCCTACAATCCCTATAATACAACCAATGGCATCTTTTTGTTAGACCCTTTTAAGACCCACCATGGATGTAATAACAGATGTCCTTGTCTTTCAAGCATCACATGTATTGTTTGTTTTAAAAATATATAATCTCCAAATCCAAACTGGCATCATCTGGAGTTATTTTCTTAGACTTAACTCTCCTCCTTGGGCAACAAGGACATCACCAACAGCTAGAATAGTTGTAGTAGCAGTAGCACATGATGAGTAAACTATTCTTTATGAGTAAAATTACTGCATCTTTAATGGGGGTGAGAAGCCAAAAATGCCTAAAAGCAACTTAAATCATCTGGATCATCTTCAGAGAGTGAGTATCTTTTCATTTCCTAAGTAAATGAGCCTAGCCAAACAAAACAAGGGTTGATTGCAGTAAATGCATGCTATTAGTTCTCTGCAGGCTGTGTTCCCAAAAGTTGTATGTCATAATGAGTGCCCAGTCTACACAGTTAATACTGTGCTCAGCTGAATAAAATGGGACCTGCAGTGTTGTGTCTAGTAAAGCTGGTTTTACATCAAATCTTGTGGAACTAAAATCTTCAGCCAGGTAGTCTCTGTGAGAAGCCGACAGCAGGGCTCTAATGTGGGTTTATGTGGTTTGAGAGTACTTCAGCAGGACTTAAAATGATATTTCACAGTTAATAGGTAGGCTGAGACAGCAGCTCCCAGTCTAGGAGTCCCAGGGGTTCTTGAGGGTGTTTGAGGTGTTATGGACCCACATATCTGCTTTCTACTTTCTGTTATTATCTCCTCACTATGGTGGAAAGTTACTAATATAAGTACTGTGTTTAAGTGCAATTTGAGGTAATTGAACTTGAGTATTCGCATTTGATCTAACTTTATACATTTACTTCACTGCAATTCAGAGGGACATATTTTACTTTTTACCTCAATGCATTTACACTGATCAGCCAAAACATTAATAACCACCTACAGGCGAAATGAATAGCATTGGTTATCTTGTTAAAATGGCAACTGTCAAGGGATATTAGGCAGCAAGTGACCAGTCAGGTCTTGAAGTTGACGAAGTTGAAACCATTCAGGTGGTCAGAGGAATGCCAAACTTCTGCCATCCATTTACACTGGTAATTGATACCAGTGCTCCTGGAGTGGGATGACTATGGCATTGATCATGTGGTCAGATACTTCTCCAAAAAGCCTTTTAAAAAACCCCAGCTGCACTATTGAACTACTGAAAAAGAGACCATGCTTGCTATTAGCTTGACAACATTTTGCTGTGTATCTTCGGTCCATTTCCTGTCTGTTGTTTTTGACCACAACCCACTCATGTTTCTGACTGCACCGGTCTCTTTTTTTAATATCAGTATTCATTACAAGAAGGGTTTGGAGAACATGATGGCCGATGCTTTATCGACATTCTGTTAAATCCAACAATCCCCTCTGTACTGTATGTGTTGATGAGTTACAGGTGGTGTTCCCTGATTGGCTCAGGTGATGGGTTAGCTGCTGGCTGGTTGGCTAATGCAGATGATTTAAACACCAGCTGATGCCTGCTCCAACCTCTCTCCCCTCTCTCCTCCCCAACAATGGAGGCCCTCTTGCTGAACCTAGAGTTGTGTGTTAGCTGAGAGTACTTGAGTGGTTTAGTTTGGGAGGTTTTTTTTTTGGAGTTGAGTTGTAAGCCAAGTTTGTTAAGCATCTTTCCTGCTAGCAGATGGTAGATCATTGTACACTGTAAATAGCTAAAAAGTAGCAGTCACAATCAGTGGGAGTGAGAAGACTTTTCTTTGTGCAAACTATTTTTAGTTAGGTGAGAGCTCTGTCTTTTGTTTCAATGTCTTTTTTGTCAGGAACATTTATGGTTGGGGTTAGTTTTGTTAGTAGTTTTGAGCATTGCTCAACTCTGAAGTTTCTGAAAATAAACTGCTACATTGTGAGCTCTGGTGGCTGTCGGGCGTCGTTCTTGGATTTGGGAAGAGCCGTAGCTCTAAGCATATTGTGTCCAGAAGAACAAGAACACAGTGCATCAAAGCTTGCTGCGTATGGGGCTGTGTAGCCACAGACCAGAGTGTCCATTCTGACCACTGCACCTACAGAAGGCTTATGAGCATCAGAGCTGAACCATGCAGCAATGGAAGAAGGTGGCCTGATCTGTAGTTTGACCTCGGCCTCTAAACACCCCAGATCTCAATCTGAATGAGCATCTGTTAGATGTGCTGGAAAAATAAACATCCATGGAGACCCCACCTCACAATTTACAGGACTTAATCTGCTGCTGGCGTCTTAGTGCCACACACAAGAGGACACCTTCAGAGGGGGACCTACACAATATTTGGCAAGTGATTTTAATGTTATGGCTGATTGGTGTATTTCACAGCTGTTGGCTGGCTGTTTTATAGAATGAAATAGAATATATTTAGATTCAATCAACTAACAATACATAAATGACCTACAACTCAGCATGAACCTTCATTCTTCACATTGGAAACAGTACCTTGCTAAAAAAAAAAAAAAAAAAACCCTGAACTCAAAGTTCCTTTACTTGTTTTTTTCCCAAGCTTTCAACTGCCACTCAAGGTCTTCCTCTGCATATGTAGTTTGCCCAGTTATCATCATATGAACTAGTTGCATACAGCTACATATTATCTGATGTCTGAAATTTGGTCAAATGATGACAACTGATCTCCATGGCAACTGAGTGACTGGAATGAGCATCCATTTAGAAAAACAGTAAGAAATGCAGTTGAAAGGCCTTGAAAAAGAGACTAAGTGCACCTGGAGGTAAGAATTCTTTGTCAAACAATTAGAAATTTTCAGTTTTGTTGAGCAGCTGCAACAATAAAATGATGCTTACGGCAACTGTAGTCACAATCCAATAATGAATGTATTAAACATGCTTATGGAAAATGCTTCAGGGCCTTCTGCATAATACGTACTCAAAGTTTTATAACACACATTTAGTTGATTATACTTTTATTGTTTTATGTAAATAAAAGTTTGAAAACAGAAATGTTATGTCTACTGAGTACTCCAAATAAATTGTGGTCTTGCTACTTAAGAAAGGGATGGGAGTATGTCTTGCATCACATTCAGCATACTGCGTAGCCACCATTCAAGACTACATCAGCAACTTTAGTTTCTTGCCATATGGATTCCTGGAGGCAAGCCATATGCAATGAGGCTACGTGACCCCGCTTTTTGAGAAATCGAGTCAATTACTCACACAGTCACTGAGTGATGCAACAAAACAGCACTGATTACAGTTTAGTGGGGAGCTTGGAAAACTTCTTGCTTCAAGTCGGCTTTTTGTGGGGGGAAATGTGCTTAATTCAAGATTTAAAGATAGTCATTTCACTGATATTTGGAGAGAGGCAGGAAGAGAGGTAGTAAAAGAACAACATTGCCCTCTTCTGGTCTCTTAGACTGATTGCTAGAAAAAAGCACACCCAATTTCACTTAGTCTGTTATATAAAAACAGAACTGGAACTTTGAGGTCAGATATAATGAGAATAAAAAGTATAAACAAAAAGCAGTATTCAGATTGTGTCATAGTGTCTATGTGCCTATCTAAAACACTATAGAGGACAGTAATGAATTACATTTACTTAAGATACTTTGATGATAATAAACTACCCAGTAGTACATAAAGAAGATACACTGAGCTCTACCTCAACTGATTACAACATTTAACTACTGCTTACATGTCAGTGCATCAATAATAATGATCCAACCCTCACAGGAGCCATTATGCATAATAACTGCTGCTGTTTTTAATGCTTCAGTACATTTTGTTACTAATACTTGTGCATTTTTAGATTTTGAAGCAGGACCTTTACTTATAAGTGAGTATTTATAGTGTTGCATTTTACTTTTACTCAAAAATTAAATAATCTGAATATCTTCTTCCACCACTGCTGAATCATTCGATCATCATCGTTGGGAGTTTTTCTTTACCCAAATGAAGGCTCTAAAGATGGAGTGCGCCATATCACAAATTTGTGATTGAGCCACATCAGTGTGACATGATGGATACCAAGATTGCATTTACTTTTTGTAAGTGAATCTATAGCTTATAGGTACTAGTTATTTCCATCTTATTTGTACTTAAATACACCTTACAGTCATACTGTACTGTATGTATCTCATAGACACCAGACCAGGGGCAGAGCTAAGGGGTGGCTCCTGGGGATGAAGCCCTTAATGTTTTCTCAAAAGCCTCAAATCTATTTAAAAGAAAGAAAATTCTGGATGAAGTCACTTTTTCTGAACAAACTGCAAACATCCCAACTCTCCCAGAAGTTCTGGGAGTCTCCTGCATATTGTGATAGCGGCTCTCTGACACCTGTAAAATAAGCTACAATCTCCCAGAAGCTGGAGTGAGCAAGTAAGAGTGTGCACTAGTGAGTGACTGTGCGTGCCTGTGTGTGTGGCTGTAAACGCCGGGCATGTGAGAGCACATCATCCTGATAGCTCTGTGTTGCCTCTGTGTTTAATTACTATGTCCAACTTCACATAAAGCTAAACATTACAAGTTATTTCAAGATTTGCTTATTATTCACCCAGAATACAATTCATTCCATATTCAAACATCTATCTACATGCATGAATCCTAAATATGGCGTCTCTTTTAATTTGACTGAACTGTGAAGAATGTCTGATATATGCGGCACTTTCATCAAACTACCACTAGATGGAGGCAAAGACTGCAGTTTTAATGAAGAAGGCCCATAGAAACGACTAGTTGTGGTGTCATGTGTAATCAGCAAAATGATCTTTCTAGATGTATTAACTGTCTTTGATAATGATCCACTTTTTAATATTGACTATAGAACATGTAATGAACACTTGAGGTACTTGGCCAGTTTTTACACCTTTCCTCCAGCAGGGAGCAACATACATTGTGTATCATTCACTGTATTCCATTATGTTTATATAGCCAATGTATAATTATTTGAGATGCTAATATCCAAGAAGTTGACATTTCAGTTACAAGTGCAGATCTGCTTAGTCATTTATATTGACATTTGTTTATCACTTTCCACTGTAAGACACACAGACAGCAATTTCAACACCAGACAAAAGTATGTTTGCACGTTTTATTTGTTTTAGTACAACAGTTCAAGTCAACTAGCCACTGAATCTATTGAGATGCCGAAGTGTATTGCTCATATGCATTCCATGTGTAGACCCCTGTTCAGTGATGTTCCAGATGGCATCCATTATTCACCTGTCTGGCATGTTAATTCACAGCTGTACAGCAAGAAGTCATGTGCTTTAAAACAACCCTCCCATCATATTTTTACAAAAAGCTAAGAATCAGCAGTGGCACAAAAACATGATCTGCAGGAGCAAGACTAGCAGAGTCTGGGTAGCAAAGCTGCACTAAAACACCTGTATGTATAACAGCCAAGATGCCTTGATCGATCCTTGTGCTACTTTATTTTATTTTAATATACAGTTAAGTGCAGAGAACAGGTGTGGTTCACAAGGACGGTTTCAAAATGCACTATGAAATAGGCAGGGAAAAGAGACCTATGCATAGAAACATGCTTTTCCTCAAAAAAGGTTAAGTACACACTGCTAATTTTCAAAAAGGGCAGAAGCTGCACTGACAAGCTACATATCAAATGGATTAGACTTGACAAGAAGAGAAGGGGGTGGGGGGGGTCCACATGTAAAACCAGCGCAAGTACACTTATAGCAGGAAAATTGAAAAAATTCACAAAGTGGAACTTGTTTCTTTTTCAAAAAGGTGGATAGTGAACACAACAAAAATACTGGCCAAACAAAAAATAAATCAATCTTTGGATACGTAAAAAACCCTATACAATCCCCCGTTGGTGACTCTCAGTCTTCCGAAGTGCCTTCTTCCGAGTTCTCTTTGGTTTCCTTGTTCTTGCGCACCTCTTCTAACTTTTTGTCCTGTGTAACAATAGATAGGAAAAAGAAAAAAGCAAAGTCAAGTTCCAACATCCTGCAAAGCAAAATGCTTCATTTATCATGATCATGGTGTGAAAGCTCTGACCTTTTCCTTGAATTTCTCATTCATCGCTGCCATGATTGCTGTGCGGTTCCCTTTGTTGGCCTCCATCTTCTGATTGAGCTTCTCCTCTGCCATCTTGCTGAAGTTGTTGTTCTCCTCCATGGCTTTCTGTAGCACTTCCTTTTCATGCTCGCGCTTCTCAGCTAAGTGCTTCAGAACCTCGGCTTCATGATTCTGAACAAAGAAAAAAGCCAGTCATATTTTAGTTTTCCTACCCAACACCCACCATTTGTATTCTAATGTGTGATAGACTGTTGTAAGTATTGATGGGGCTATCTGGGTTCAAAGTTTGTTATATTGAAGATATTTTTGTACCTTGCGTCTCTCCTCTGCAGCGTCCAGCTTCCTCTGAATCTCCTCCAGCGAGACGTCCTTCTTCTTGGGAGGAGACAGGGGGAAATCGCCCTTGGCGTCTGGGGCAGGAGCAGCCAGGATGACCTCGAAGGCCTGGCCGGAAGCCCGCTTATCGAGCTCTTTGACCTGGATCTCTGCTGCAAGGGTAGGAAAGAAAAAAGAAAGATGACGCATTCAGACACTAAACCATTAGAATATGATTTCCATTATTTAAAAAAAAAAAAGTACATATAATTCACCTTCAGACATCTTAAGAGTGCGATGCAGGTCAATTTACCTAGAAAAGGGGAGCAGATACAGAAAAACAGTCAGATTGTGACAGTGATTAATTCATATCCTCTTAAATGAGTGACCTCTAGCGGCTCTTTCACAACTTTTCCTAGCAACCACCTCCTTAAAAAAAAAAAAAAAAAAAAAGCCAGACTAAAACACAGCCGACACCCTCTGGCCATCTCCAGCACTGCAACCAACCACCGCCCATCAATCCTCACACAACGGCTCAGGCATTCAAACGCCTGCAGGACACACAGCCCATTGTTTATCTACTAACTTGTGGCAGCAGTGACATTCAAATCAATCTGAGTGCAATCAAACCGATCCGTTAGGAGAGAAGGGATTTAGAAAAGAAAAAGAGGCGCACTTTAATTGTTAATCAACCACACAAGCCACGTTCTGTGTGAAACAAAAGGCTGTGATGAGGGGTGGGCACAGCAGGCAGTGCCAGGTGCAGACAGGCCTACTACACCCTCCAGCCTCCAACTACCAGTTAATATGAAATCAAATTAGAGAACGGTGATCATATCTTGGGGAAATCATAATCATCACCAGGGAGCACCTGTTCCTTACACCATGTGTTTGAGCCACAGGAGAGAGAGGAGGAGGTGGGGTGGTAATACAAGTGTACAACAACAGCCGACTAACCATGCAGGGAGGGGGAGCTGGTGTAGACTAATCCTAGTCTAATGTAGAGTCAAATTTTTTTTAAAAAGCCATCCATTTTTTTTAATTATTTTATTTTATATATTTTAGGAAACGTGACCAACAGCTGTCATGTGGTCAATGTGAGTGAGAAAACGACCAGCAAAAACCAGCTGGGTTCATTGAAAAGGAAAGACCCCTCCCCTGATATTGCATTAAAAAAAGGCATCAAACTAGCAAAATGTGGCTCTAATTGGTGTTGGGGTCCAATATGAGATGGAAAAAATGATTTAAAAAATCTCATTATGACCCAATTAAAATTAAGATTTGGCTGGTGTCCACACCTCGCACCAAAAAAAAACAAAAAAAAAACACCACCCACGGTTCGGTTGGCTTTTTCCTTTTCTTCTTCTTCAACAATGTCCTCCTCTCTCTTGACAATGACGATGCGTCTCCTCTGGTTTTTGGACACAGGTCTCAGTGAGTTTGCTGGTGTCATTAGCTCGAAGCATAACAAGCAGCATCAAACAAAGGCGCTTTTGACAGCGACGTGACCGACAGCTCCGAACAAAGACGAGCTGACGGCAGGTTGCTTGCACAGAAAATGTCGAATAATAAAGCTTTTCACACACACACACACACACACACAGTGGTGAGATGGAGGGTGTGTGTAAGAATTGGGAAAATGTGCCAGCAGCCTACAAATTTCAACCGACGTGAAAAAAAAAGTCTCCTCCTGTCTGTCTGCCTGCCTGCCTGTCTGTCGGTGCTGTGCCAGTGTCTCCTTCACCATACAATAGAGACCCAACCACCCGCCATGAAGCACACTACCAGTCAGCGTTACTGCCTCTTTTTTCTTCAATTGAAATAATTCAACATATTTTTAAAAGCCTTAAAAAAAGGTCGAAAACAACTTATTAGCTACGGTGTTAGCGTAGCACACGAGCTAACTAACTAACAAACACGCAATTCACAAGATAAGAGCATGAACAAAAATTCAAGCAATTAACTCAATTTAACATTAAATATTAAACATTTCTCCGCTGCATTTCTTTACAACATAATTCATTTAGCTTTGTTCGTATTTCTAGACTTTAAAAACATTCCCTAGTGACTTTTCTGATCTTAATAAAGATGCTGTGTGTCACACCCACCTTCAACAAGCTGTGGATGCTGTGCTCCTCTCTCACACCGTTTGCCGCGAGCTCTCTGCTCGAGCTGGAAAAAGCTCGCACATAAATGGACCAATGTGAGTGGCGTCACGTCGTTTGCAGCCAGCTATTGGTTAGCTCCCCCAATTCCCACGTGCTTCTGGGAAGTGTAGTTTTTTGTGACTTTATGTGGAGACAATGAGCTTCAGTTACTCTGCTACAAAAACATGTGTTTAATAGAGTGTATCGTGACAAAAATAGCAAATGATGTGAAGTTAGAATTTATTATAGCCTACTGTAAAAGCTTATGTAAGAAAATCATGCATTATTGTAGTTTTGGAGTTTATTATTCCCCTCAAAGTGATTATTGCCCCACCCAATAATTAATATGAGGGGGTTTAGAAAGGTTCATTGTCTCAAATGCTTTATTTTTTTGTGTTTGAAACGTTATGAGTTTGAAATAAAAGGTTTAGTTCATGTCCATGAGTGAAAAATTACATGATTTCAGGGTTATAGTATACATACAGCACTAGATGATATGTTGTAGAGACTATCTGATTAAATAGAAGCACAGGAGACTCTTAGCCACAAAATCTAAACCAAATCACCATTATGATAGCTAGAAATACACATTTTGATATGTTTGGTAATTTTAGATTTAGGGCCATTCACACCCACAGTGTAATGAGACTATGTATAATAGTGTGGAGTATAATGTCCACATAAGAGGAGAACAAGACTAAAAGAGGCTAGTCTTTAGACAGGCCATGCAGTTTCACGCAGATCCCTGTATCCCCACTGTGTCTTTGAGCTCTATCAGCTCTGACCCTGACCTTTGACCCCCTCTGTGAGGAAAAGAAAAAGGAGCAGAAACAGTAGTGAGGTAAATGTAATTTGACATACAGATGCATGAGATTCTTATTGGGAAATCTTGTAACACAGGTGATACTGTAAATTCATAAGGATGTATGAGAAGGATGACTGTGCTGCTGTACTGGTAAGATTGAGTCCTGTCTCCTGGCACCATGTTTAAGTGAGACATGTGGACACCAGATACCCTTAAAGCAAACTGAATCTGCAGCCCAGTGTTCTTATTCTGCTGATCAGTGACATCAGCACACATAGCCTTTACTGTCTAACTTAACAAAGCTGATTTAGCAATAACAACTGGTGCATGATTTCAGGGCTGTAATGCTGCATTTTGAGGGCCGGCACACCAGCCAGAACTGTAAAGGAATCAGAGGACGGTGCTGCTGTTGTGGTGTGATATAAACTCAGTCCATTGTGTGTTTTTCACCTCTAGTGTTTACAAGACGTTTGACGTGACAGTCAAAAATTGCATCCTTGGAGAAAACAGGCTTAATATAATTTTCAAGTGAGCTGACAGTCGCCCTTTAAAGGACACATTGTTTAAAAAAAAGATGAAATTAAGCCCTGAAGATGAAATATGAAAGCTAATTTATCTTTTCACCCTGATGATCTATAAGCTAATGTCACAAAAATACCAGATCACAGTTATATCTTATATCACATTTTCTTACTTTTACCATCACTTTAATGTCTTTTGAGTGTGTAAATGCTCACCAGGCCGTCTTCAACTACCTATCCTCTGAATAATCATTGCTCATAAGCTGATTCAACCTTATGTTGCCATTTTCAACCTCCAAAACCCAATCTAACTCCTCCTCAATTCAAATGTTCTGTCTCTTTTCATCTGATGAATTATCGATGCTGTTATTCGTCTGTGTCCCCCAGAAGTTGAAGTACCTCGCGCTCTGCTTCCTCCTTCATTTATTCATGTTCTGTTCCAATCTAGTGTTCAAACTGTAGGTTTTAAAGTGATATCTCACAATCTTTGTGGCAGCTGCCAACCAATTTCCGACGAACCTGCCAGGCATTATGTAAATGCCAATACTTGGACTGAATTCAGCTTCAATCGACCCAACCTAGGCTATTAGATTTTTTTTTATCTTCTATTTTTAGCCTAACATTATTCTGATGACAGGAGGAGCAGATCACTTGTTTGTTCAGTCACTGTGAAGCTGAAAATATTTGTAACCACAGCACCTACTATTAGATCTATTTTTACTGTTGCCACTTGGATGTCATTTCATCTTCTGATTTAGGCCACTTTTAATTTCTTTTTTTATTGGAGACACTATCATTTGGATGTGTGAGCACAGGCAGGGAAAAATCAATCCATGCTGCACACTCCTCCATGGTCTGGCTGGACTGATCAGATGGTCACAGATAGCCTGCGGACATTCAGCTTGACTCAGTCTCACACTTTACAGTAGCTGAGTCACCAACTCGGGGCCTACCTGTCTCATGGTCTGAAGTGAACTATAATTACTCACATCAGCACTTGAGCATCCTTCTACATTCCCCTGAGGTCACCAGACCAAATCCCCCAGAGTCTGGGCGGGAAAACTGAAAGACGGAGACACTCAAACAGACAAGAGTCAAGGTGCCTTTGAGCAATGAACCCAATGAACCCAATGAACCCATTGAACCCACTGTTACCACACAGTGGTCAGCAATGGTAGAGCATACAGTGTTTTACTTTACTAATCTTCTTTTTATCCTGTGCTGTATTGTATTTATTATACATTTTTACTTTTTTTTTTTTTTTTTTTACAATTTTAATCTTTTACTTTCACAAAATCCCTTCTACAGACAGTGTTTCAAATTAGCATTTATAATAAACATTGTCATTATTCCAGCCTGTCTATGTATATTGTATCTGTCCCTATTAAAGTAACCGTAATAATAGTAATAATAATATTAATAATAATTGAGCAGTGTCAATGCATTACCTTAATACATTTTAAAAATCTAATTATTTTCTACTATTTTTCTGTCTATAAAATCTACATACATGATGTCATCTACTTGTCACAGCTTAAATGAGTTCGTTAACATGTTTCTGACCAACAGTGCTTTGAGTTTATAATGATATGAAATGTAGAAAAGAAAGATCCTCATATGTCAGTACTGTGGATTATTCAGGGCATGGAGGACAGTGTTTCAGCTGCAGAGTTTTTTTAGATCTTGCATAGAAAGAAAATTCAGTTCACATCCATCAAAGTCTGAAGCATTAGAGATCTCAGAGATTATGTTCATTTGCTAAATACATTACAGCAACTAAAGCATTATTAGTGTTAGTATGATTCTGTTCAAGCACTCACAGTTGATTGATGTTAAGGGTAGGATCGTGGTCTTGGTAACTTCTTGACAAACACCATCTTCTTCTAACCTAACCACCATCTTTTTGTTGTCTAAACCCGACCACACACAAAGGCCTGTGCATCAAGAATGTAATGCTTCCTACACTGAGAAATAACTGTTAGTGAATATGTCTGCAGGCAGCATAATGTTTCTTTTAAAGGAGCACTGTGTAGAATGTAATAGAATTTATTACTCTGAGCTATCTGAGAGGGTATCCCAGGAAACTGTTTGGAAAAGGGCAGGAACATTTAAAAAAAGACTTGGCAAGTGATTGGATGAACCATCTGTCTATCACCGTCTATCAAAGGATGCTGCACCTGTTGTCACACCTAAACCACGCCCATATAGATACCAGCAGTAACTCATAGGATGATAGGCTGATTAATCGAAGAGGTCAACATAACAGCATGCCCCCCCCCCCCCCCCCCCCCCCCCCGACCCCCAACCATAACCCTACCCATCCCACTCTTCATGCCTGAACCTGACCAAGTGGGTGTGTTGTGTAGACACGATGAGTCAGCAGTTTATATCAAAACCATGTAACATGAAACCAAATCTATCTGCATGGCAACCAGTGGTGGAATGTTACTAAGTACATTAACTCAAGTAGTGTACTTTTATCCTCTTTATACTTTCACTCCACTACATATGAGAAGGAAATATCAAACTTACACTACACCACATTTATTTGACAGCTTCAGTTATTTTTCCAATTAAGACTTCATATGAAATAATATAATGATGAGATTATGAAATACACAACATTGTTAAAGATTAACCAATGGTGTATTTTTGTCTCCTTGTCGTGATTCAGATGTAAAGAACTCACGAGCACCGACGAGACATTTTCTCTCTAAATTCCTCCTCATATGGTTTCACTTAGATGACGGTTTGAAGTAAAACTCCTCAATAGTTCACTAAAATATGAATGTTAAAGAAAACTTCTGAATAATGAATCCAAAATGTCTTCTTTTCTACCCAATCAATCATCTCATCACCCTTTTAAAGCAGTTTAAACTAGTTCCACCTCAGGCAGCTACAACTGTAAAATGCTGCGTGTCAATCAGTGTATTTAATATATCATAGTCACATGATTAAGTAAAATAAGTACATCTAGCTGATAATACTACATGTACACATTTACACATTTTAAAGGCAGGACTTTTACTTGTAGTTAAGTATCTGTATGTGATACTATTAATACTTTTACTTCTATTTAATTAAAACATGCGTGTTCTTCTTCCACCACTGATGGCAACATTACAGATAAATGAGAAAATATATTTTGAGTTTGTGTGAATTGAACCTTTAACATCACCATGTTTCTCCTTTTTAAAGAGAGAAACACTCTGTACTGTATATACAGTAGGAGTATTTCATTGAAGATAATGAGATAGAGATTTTAGTCCTTAAACTAACAATAACAATAAGATTTATGAATGTAATAGCTTATGGAAGCACCTTATGTATCACTTATGGTGCATCCACATGTACAAAATACAAAGATAATCATTAGTACATTAAATAAATATACACACAATAAAAATCCACTCAAGTCAATCTATACTATAGACTGATGAATCATTCAAGCACTTACAGACAGAGTTACGCTGGTCGAGTTTGACCCATCTTACTGTTCTTAATGATGTAAACCCAAACCTAACAGGCGTCACACAGTCTTCCTGTAGTATTTGTCACCTATCAATAGGAGCCTGTCAGGTTTTGTGTGTTCAGTGCTCTGAGCTGCTCTGTCTGAGTGAAGAGGAGCAGATGGTGTTCACGGCCTGCCAGCATCAGTCTCCCTCACTTACTGGATCTGTGGTGCTTCACAGGACAAAGACGGGCAAATGAGAGAGGGGCAAAGAGAGAGAGATGGGCAGGGCGGGGGCCGGGTGGGAGGCGGTGCAGCCTGGTGGTGGAACCAGCCAAAATCCGCAGATGTGTGTGTGTGGGGAAGAGGATTTGGGTCTGGGAAAAGTATCTGTTGTGTCTGGAGGAGCGAGTGTTTTGGACTTCTGCGTGTGTGTTTGTGCTGCTGATTATCTTTTCATTCATTCAGCCTCGTGGCTAAGATTTGAAAAGTCATTTTGGGTATTCAGGTCATTGCTTTGAAACAGGACTTTTTTTTTCACTCATTTGCATTTTTAGATGAGTTTTCGACAGCCAAACAGGGCCTGAATATTCTTCCGTGCCTCACTTTTCCAAAAACAGCTTTGGCAGAAAATGATTCATACAGTTCAATTAGATCATCGGGGAGTAAATTCTGCTTGCTCAGAGGTTTCCTCTGATATTAAGGTTCAGATTTTATGTTTATAAGGGAGATCCGCTTTGATTTATTCATGCTTTCCTGGCTTAGAAATGAGTTTCCTGCATTGTGAAAGTGCTGGAAACATTTTCACGGTGAAGGCGGATGCTGTCTGGGGTTAACTGCTTAGAGATTTCAAAGCTTTGTGATAAAAGAGAGGGCAAGTGGTTTCATGATGAGGGATGACAGGGGGTTACTAATAATCTATGTGTCTCCTACTGGGCTGCCACTGTGTCACACACAACATATCAGCAGCTGATTCCGCAGGAGGTGCATTCCTACTAAGACGGCAAAGGAGTGGGACACTCCTTTCAGAAGCACTCAGCCATGCTGGTGTGTGTGTGTGTGTGCTGTGTGGCTGGAGCTGGATGCCTGACCCATTTTTAGTCCACACAAATACAGCATGCACCCCTCCCCAACTCCACCCCGCCCATTCCCCTCCCCGTCCACAAGCTGCAGGATTCAGGAGTGAACAGATCAGGAATACAGGGACCAGGGAGTCCACTGTGTTTTTGGGCTGCGCCTCTGTTGGTAATTGTCCAGATAGGAAGCCTGCAGGCGTAATGCTTGTCTCTGGGGCTATTACATGTGCAGGTAGCCAGAACACAGCAATTAGACATATCCCAAAGAGGTTTAAGTGATAGCAGAGGGGATCACAAAACAAAGTGACACAGTATGTCCACTGTTACCATTTAACCAAACCTATAGGACAATCATCTTAAAGTATAGTGATAACTTTTATGTAACTGCAGGTTACATAATCGCCAAGTCAGCTGCTCTCCTCGCTGGGAGGCTGCAGGCTGTCTAGAAGTGGCTTCAGCATCCCTGCCCCCACCCCACATTTGCTCTGCATGTGTGTATGTCTGAATGATGGCTCCTACATGTGCTCAATGTACAGTGTATTATAGAGCTGTGTTGTGTTGTTCATTCTGAATAGGTTGTGATTTTAAAGCTGGGTCACAGAAGTCATTGGAGACTATATTGGCAGATGTGTGTGATCCCTCAAATAAGAGATCAAACAATGGATTATATTTAATATTATTGTTCTTATATACATCAAACAGGAAGAAAAAGATAATATGAAATAATCGTGAAGTCACACACATTACTAATCAGTAACGATGACTGAACTATAGCAGAAATGGAGGACTTTGGTGAACTGGAGCCACCTTATTGTTGAAGATATTTATACACATACATACATCAAGTTAAACTTGTGAAAAGCTAGTTTCAGTTTCTCTATAGTTTTAGTTTTATGTCAATTTGAATCATTTTTTTTATTGTTACTGTGAGGCCAATGGGATGAATACCAATGTGATTGCCAGAATCAAGTGTCATGAAACAAATACAACTGATGCACTGTCCCATGGTGTTTATGTAATGATGGTACACTGACATCAGTAATTTACAGAGCTCCCAAAGCGCTAAACCATGATGATCTTGCGCTAACAAGATATTCATGTGTATGCATACATTATAATCTCATGTGCACAGGTTATAAATCTTATGCAAATCAGATAATATAAACATTTATGTATTCAAAGGTTTGTCTGACTGTTTGTTCAGACTTCCTTGAGAAATGATGTGCTTGGTCTGCTAATAACAGTATATAAGTTGTTACAATACAAACTTAGTGATGTGGTTTATAGCTTATTATATCTATGTGCAGGCAGCATTGTCGAGTCGGAAAGCTGTTGGAGGCCACAGCAGGTGACGGCACATAATGAATGCCAACAAAATATTTTAAAACCAAAGAAATGCAGATAAAAAGTAGACTGTATATTGCACATTTAGAATACTAACCAGAGCCAAGAAAGCAGCAGGCCAAACATAAAACTGACAGAGATATACAGACGGGTGACAAATTAAAGGAAAAACTGGCACCAGTCTGAATGTTTGACCTATACTGTGAGGGGATCCAGTGGCTCTGTTATACTGTGGGGGGGGCATTTTACTGACATGGTTGTCCCCTTAGAGAGAAAGGTTACTACAAATCAATGCAAAGTTGTTCTGACACCTTTATCCTATGATGAAACATTTCGATCTTGATGATCCATAGGGCATTGAGAGGTCACTGAATGGTTGGATGAGTATGGAAATGGTGTGAATAATATGCCTTCACAATCACCACACCCCAACACAACTGAACTCCTTTGGGAGATTTTGGACGACCATCACCAAAACATCAAATTAGGGAATATCTTCTGGAAGAATGGTTTCCATCACAGACTGTAGAATCAAAGCCAAGTTGCATTGAAGCCATTGGTTTTTCCTTTAATGTATCACCTGTCTGGAGTTCAAATTTCATCTTCATATAGTTAATTGATTTTTATATTGGAATCATTATATTTTATTCATAATCAATAAATAATAATGGAGTCGATAGAGTGGTCTTTTTTAAATAATACATATGAAAAGCTTCATGTCAATTTATGATGACAGCAAGGACTGAGCTATGTTTTGGCCCAGTATTCTGTAATAGTAAAAAATGAATACAATTTGACAGAAAGTGTTGCGGTGGTGGTCTTGCCTGCACCACCTGCTGACCCTTGAGGTCAAAGCAATTTCCCCTGTCAACATCCAGATCCCCAACCATAACCACTACTACTCCGGTAAAGCCCATTTGTCCTATCAGCTCGCTCCTGATCTACGTCCCCTCCCACCAACTCACCCATCCCTCCACCTTGTCCTCGGCCTCCCACTGTCCAGTCTCCTCAGTCTGCACACAATAGTCCTGTTTTGGGGTTTTGTTTTGTTTTTTTATCCCTAATGAGGCCCAACAGATGGGACTCACACCCACTGAAACAGCAGGCAGGGACAGAGCTGAGAGATAATTCTGTTTGTTCCGCTGGTTGTCTGAGAACAACAGCGCGTGACACAGACATGAGAGTGATACTGTATCAATCTTCTCATTTAACGCCCCCAAACAAAGGGAATATGTGTATTTTCCAAAATGTTGGACATTTACTTAAAGATGCATGGTTATTTGATTCCAATTTTGGATTAAACTGAACTAAAGGACTGGATATATTACTCAGAATAGGGGTCAAAATCCCAAATAAAATGTTGTAATGTTTTCTAGATACACATTTGACTATTAATCAAAAAACAGAAAAGAGTTACATTTGATTGCTTAAAAACAATGACAATGAAGTATTTCAAGGTGAAGTTATTACATTGACACTTGAATGTCTTCAAAAATGTTGCTGATGTGGCAAAGCTAACAAAATGACATTATCTTCATCTGTTTCCAGCATGCATGCTCAATGTTTTGTTCCTGGTAAATGATAGCTGGACAAACTACTGTACAGTGTATGTTAAGAGCTGTAGTAGAGCCTAGTTTAGCATGACATTAGGAAACAAGGGGACAAAGCTTACCAATACCTCTAAACCAAATAAATTCATATTTTGCATCTTTTTGTCCATCATTTTTGCATGTACAGAAATGAATTTGTGGTTTCAGGGTGAGTCTATTTAAGGTATGAGAGTGAAAAACCTGGCAATCTCACTGTGATGACTAGACAAAAACAAGTCACTGCACCCAGTCTACCAAGAAATAGTCCAGTTTTTATGCTAAGCTAGGCTAATTGCCTTCTGGCTCTAGCTTGGTATATAATCTTAGTTTTTTGCATCATCACAGCAAGAAACTTTGAATGTTTGGCAAACTGCTGCGTAGTCTGGCGTGTTTTCAGCCTCCTCCTCCATTTTAACGGTGCTTTTAAGCAACGTTTTTAAAAATTAATCTCAAGCCCTCAGACCTGGTACCTTCGAGTTCTTTTCTTCGGTTGACATTTCTTTACTGCAAGTGAGACACAAAATGCTCTTTCTTGAAAATGGAAATCAATCTTGTCCAAAAAGACGGCAAAGTGTAGGAGGTAATACTTTGATGTTCTCTTTCATATTCATGCTTTAAGATGAATATTTAATTTTGGTGTTGCCCTGATGTTTCCCAGTAATGCACTGTAGACACCCCAGGCACAGCCTTTAGTGAAATAAGAGCACTGCCCACATGGGAGAGCTTGTTTTCAGCACAGTAAAAGCAGTCTGAATGCCAGAACCTCCTTAAGGCTGGAGGGGTTGAGGGGTAGATATGCATGTTAAAGGGAGGAGGATTAGAGAGAGAAAAGGAGAAATGAGGAAAGAAATGCAATATACATAGGGAGCCACTGCTGACTAAAAAGTGATGCAGGATGGGAGGCATAGATGGGACTACTTGGTGCTGAATCAGGGCTTGTTACCATCACAGGGCTCCTCTGGGACAGTGATGTCAGCCCCGGGACAGAGAGAGCAAGGGAGACAAACAAAGAGATGAGAAGGCAGAGGGAATCCACGGGGGGATTGACAAAGACCTGCAGAGATGATCCACAGATGGCTGATGAAAGCTGCAGGAAAACACAAGACGTCAATGGAGACATATTACAGAGCTTCAAATCAGATTTTTATCCCCCTTGATGAAATTGGTTTTAATACTAGAATGATGCATATTGGTGTCCTCTGAATTACACTGATTGGCATAATTAGATGGTACAACCTTGATTTAATTGATTGGCTCAAACTTTCCTCTGCTTTGGTTACTGTTGCTTTCTTAGATGAGGCCTGAGGTACAGAAGAAAGATTGTTTGTGTGCCGGCGAGTGATAATCATAATCCCAGTCTGGGAGATTAGTGTTATCCTGATATTATCATATTATCATACCAACATCCACTCATACAAGCCAGATGTCCTGATGTGAGGCTCGGCTCCGTTCATTTGGAAGTATTATCTCGGACCGCAAGCTTTTTAGTGGCCGTCAGCTTTCGGGTCTTAGACATCAACACTGATCTCTTTAGTCATGTTGAGGGACAAAGCAAATCTCGCACAATTGTAACTGACGAAGGAAATTAAGTAAAGATGTGTGGGGAAAAACTATTATCTCAATCTCAACAGATAGCTTTGACTGCTGACTCTAAGTATTAGAATTTACAGTCGACTTTTGTTCCTACTTGCAGATATTTGGTATTAATTAGGGAGCATTCCACCAAGGCACCATAGGTGAAAATGCCAATAACTGATCAGATTTATTGTTAATTAATCAAATGTTAGATATTGTTGCTTTTGGGTGCAAATCAATTTTGGACATGGGTGCATGTCCAAAATTGTTAATTTCAGGAAATGAAAATATCCAATGGCTCCAATGGAATAACAAGATTTCGTGACAAGCTCGTCTTAATTCTTTTCATTTGAACATTTGAAAACCCACATGGACGTGAAAGGTGACCAATAGCCAATTGAGTTATGAAATAAAATTAAAATTGAAACTACGAAATACGGAGATATGAGGTTTTTGCCTCACAGGAAAGACATGTTATCTATCATAAGATCAGAATCATCTATCAATATATGTGAAACACATCATAACACTGTAGCCACTGTATACTGAGTACACAACTAAAGCTGCTAGTTGCTTTTTTCTGGAGAATGACATTTACATTTCTCAGATTACTTTTTGCAAAGTCAGTCAGCTACCACTTTGGTCTAAATATTTTATTTTTTATAAAATTTCGGACAAACAATTATGTTTCCCACTGGGTCAAAATTAATTCCCTTCAGCTTCAGTTGTACTACTAAAATGCTAACATGCTAAACTAAGATGGTTAAAATGGAAAACATTCTACCTGCTAAACATCAACATGATAGCATTGTCATTGTAAACATGTATGCATGCTAACATTAGCATTTAGTTCAAAGCATGGCTGTAGCCTCTTAGCTATTTAGCACATAGGCTGCTACAGTGCTAACATGCTAAACTAAGATGGTTAATATCATAAACATTCTACCTGCTAAACATATAGGCATGCTAACTTTACCATTTAGTTCAAAGCATGGCTGTAGCCTCTTAGCTATTTAGCACATAGGCTGCTACAGTGCTAACATGCTAAACTAAGATGGTTAACATCATAAACATTCTACCTGCTAAACATATAGGCATGCTAACTTTACCATTTAGTTCAAAGCATGGCTGTAGCCTCTTAGTCTTGTTTTTAACTAAACTTACATGGGTATGGCTATTAAAGGTTAGCCTGTCACCAAAATGTAGCTGTTAAAACATAAATTTATGATGAGATTGGATCTTCTGTCTCATATGAAATACTTAAGATAAATAAGATGAGAATTGCACAGCAATGTCAACATTTTTATATGATCCTTTATAAATACTGTAGTTCAGTACTACTTTTACAAAAATAATTGTAGGTTCACTAGTTAGCTTTTTTCCACTGCTCATTTGTAATCACATGTCTGAAGTTCTGTTCCCAACATTAAGAATACACTTTGGCTTACTTTTACCTATTGCTAGCCTGGAGAAAAAAAATCAAGAGAAAAAAGCGTAATAATGAGCAAATTCATCCACTTTAGTGAAATATTAGCTCATTTGAATATGAAAATAATATCGGAATTATATACAAAGTGATTCCTTTATAAGAAATATTACGGTATTTGATAGTGCTAGAGAAAAAGTCTCCTTGAGTTAATGTAAGTTTGCTACATTCAACTAATAACAATGTGACTTGTATTCCTGGGGTGTGTGTAGTCTCTTATTGAAGTGGAAAACTAATGAAACTGAGTCATGATGTTTTTCCGGTGCTGTTACAATAGAGCTTGATTGTCATTCAGCAATCTAAATCATCATCAGCAGTCATACAGACGGAAAACACAAATGACAGAAGAGACAGCTGGATGCAGCCAAAAGAGACTCTTTACATCCAGAGACGAAAACAACCGTCTGACATGCTTCAGGAACACAGTCTGAACATCGAAAAGTATTCTGGGAGGTGTAGGAGCTCGTTAGCTGGGGTAGATATAGGCAAGGCAAGTTAAGAGAAAATTTAATGCCAGTTGCTTCATTCCAAAATAACTCCTGGGGTACATGGCACATCACAGACTTATGATAACCTACTGAGTATGAACATCTCTGCACTGCAGTCGAGTTTCTAACACAGATCAGACTTCAGATAGACACAGTAATATCTAGTTCAAGCCATGCTGCACACGCACTGGCCTTAAAAATCTATAAAAGGATACTGACAAACAGAGAGTCCATTGGCCGTTATTGTGCAGAGAAAATATTGATGAGATAGAACAGGGACAGGGGCATTCCTCCCTCAGAGGCTGCGGTTTAAGATAGCCAATTAAGAATAGAGGTCAGTCGAAAGATAGAGAAGAGGTCAAAATCGAGTGGGCCCCTTTCATATGATTATTATTATTACCAAGAATATGCTGGATGAGAGGAGGGAGATTTGAGAATAGGTCAGACATGTCAGACCAAGGCAATGCCGCCACATACTGTCCATGCAAAGTGACTTGGTCTCCGTGAGAACGGGGTCAGGGCTAACGCTCGTTTCATCTTATTGGGAGAGAGTGATGCCAAGCCGAGCTGTCCGACAGAGAGCTTATGTAGGGAGAGGAGTTGTGCTACTCCACTGTGTGTGTATGTGCTGGTGTGCGATGCCAGGCTTAACGCTGCCAGTCTCCGCCCCGTCACTGCTTGGGTGATGTCATATGTCTGTGTGTGTGTGTGAGCATGTGTATTTGCAGCCTTGTGATCCATCTCTGGACAAAAGAATGAAGTCACTGCCAAGCTTGGATGTAGTGGAAGGAAGGAAAGAAGGAGGCAGGCAAAATTCAGATGGGTAAATTAACAAACTGACCTCAATTCTTTAGGCTTACGCATTCTCAGTTTTGGCCCCCCCACAGATCTTGGCAGTCTTGGTATCTTCCTTACATTGAAGACAGAGGATTAGAATGATGTTTTAGTCACACTTACTTAACTTGATAGATGCTTGGCTGGTGTTCAACAGCCTATTCGTAGTGTACACAACTCAAAAGGTGTGATCTCTGATAGAGGCATCAATTAATTGTCCATCACTAAATGCTTTAAAGGGATCTAGAGTTCTTACAACTTAAGGACAGGGCCGGCAATGTTATATATTTACCTTATTGTTAATGACCAGAACCTACAACTACCTTCCAGACTTCAACACCCTGCCCATGGTACTCAACAACAAGTCACAAATGAATACTTTCTTTTTTCAAAAAGCTCAGTAATTTCTTAAAACACCTGGGCACCCTAGTTTTTCGGACAACCTTTCTAGGTGCTGTATCAAAAATCACACTAAAGGCAGCGTTTCAATCTACTAGAGATCTTCATCAGCGATCTTTGTCAAAAAATATGTAGACACAAATACAGCAGTTTTTATATTAATTCTTTTTTGGGTGATGTATGTGACTCGTGATCTATATTTGACTCAACTTTTGATCTGTTTCTGTAAAGTGCTGATCTTGATGTTTCAAGTTGTTTTTGACTTTTTCACATAGGCTCAATCTGTCCTCCATGCTAGAGTATCAGACAGTTTGTCCAGCTCTGTTGTTATTGGTTCAGCTTGAGAGCTGATTGAGTCTTTATGCAGATCACCTGAATGATGAATCTGCTTGCCCCTACTTATTGCTCATCCTGCTTTGTGATGGTGATTTGACGACTCTTAATGAATCGCAGCTGCCAGTACAGTGTGCAGATCTTTAGTTTGATTCTTCACTCTCGTTTTTAGCACATGTTACTCAATCAGGAGTAAATTTGTTGGGGATTATTTTCAGCTGTGGATGAATACACATTTGTAGCTCCAGTGGGTATTTCTAGCAGCAGGACAGTGTATGTAGGACTAAGTCAAAATTAACAACAGTATGTGTGTCAACCCAGTGCAACAGTGTCACTCATTGATGTGATTTAATCGTTTCTGGACAACAGTACAGGTCTTGGAAGCATCAGGTCATTGTTGATTTTGGCCTTTTCATGGTATTAGATAACTAAGACAAAAATATAGAATGTTTCTAGTCTTATTATTCAAACCCTGTAACCTTCTTTCCTTCAACACTGTTGAGGGTCAATCAAACAAAAGGCCTAATTATAATGGAGAGTTTAAAAAATCAGGCAAAACTCACAAAGAGTACACAAAGACAAAGTAGATGGCTGACCTATGTTTAACAATTAATCACCCAGATGAAGTCACTACACATCTTCTTTGTGTTGCTCCACAGATATGAAAGGATAAGGCAGGCACTTATGTAGCCATGTCTTAATGGATGGATGAATTCAATTAACAATGAGTTCATCCAGGCGGTACAGTGGTGCAGTGGCTCTAGCACTGTTGCCTCACTGCAAGAGGGTTCTGGGTTCGAACCCTGTGTGAATGTTCTACCTGTGTCTTTATGGGTTCTCTCCATGTAGTCTGGCTTCCTCCCACAGACTAAAAACATACAATTAATTGGTGACTCAAAATGCCTGTGAGTGTGAATGGTTGTCTGTCTCTATACTATATGTTAACCCTGTGATTGACTGGCGGACTGATGTACTCAAGTGTCAGCTGAGATAAGCTCCAGCTCCCTTGCGACCTTCTAAAGCAGGCATGTCCCAACTATCCTAACCATAAACCACTGTGTGTCTACAGGTTTTTGTTCCAACCAGAGCACACATGATTCAACCAATCAACTGTCTGAAGACTGAGATCAGTTGATTAAATGGGTCAAGCCTGGTCTGCTCATGCTTGGTTGGAATAAAAACCTTCAGCCACATGAACCTTTATGGAATAGTTTGGACATGCCTGCTCTAAAGGATAAGCAAATTAATTAATCCAGTTGAAACTGGAATTATGCTTTTGCAAAGATAAATATAAAAGACCTGGGCAGAAAAGGGTATTATAGGTTAATGTAGGTCGCAGAAGAGGCGACACACACTTCTCCCAAATTGTGTTCGAACCACAGACAAGAAAGGAAATCAATATGTAACTAAAAAAGAAGCAGGCTCAGTGCACCTGTATGCAGCCCAGAGGAGCATTTCAGCCTTATCAAAACTTGATATAGCCTTTTTTAAATTGTCTATTGTTGTTCAAAGCTACAATAAAATCACATAAATGAGCCACGATGAACATAAGCACTGATGTTTATTTTGAGTCAGTCCCACGTAGACCACCCTGCTACTATGTAAAGTAAATACTCACTACAGCGCCGTATGTGTAATACTCCACAGCTGAAAATAGTCCCCAACAAATGCTTTGTTTGAGTGGTGTTTCCAAAAAAAAAAAAAAAAAGAAACTACTAGTTTGTGACAAATTTTTCAAGATTTCTATCTTCAGCAGGAACCAGTGGGAGAGAATTATAAGAGGGATTCACAGTGTCGGCTTTGTTCTTTTCATATTTGTCGACAATAAAAACATGTAGAACAATTCCAACCTTTCTTCTTTATTATTATGTATTGGATATTTTGCAGCTGCATTGTCACAGCTCAGGAATCTATTGAACTGATGCTATCCAGCTTACAAAGTATTTATCTTCCTCTCTACCTCATGTTTCTATCCTCATTCTCTCTCTTTCTTTCTCCCATGTCTACTATCTTTTCTTCCTCTCTCCATCTTTCCTCCTGAGGCTCCTGTGTGTCGGAAATGGCACGTTGACTTCCACGTGAAGGCTTTTCTATTCGCTGGGCTGCCTGCCTGCCTGGCATCCTCTGTGACCCATGTCTGCATGGCCTCAGTGCCAGTCTTATCATCCAACCTCCCTCCCTATCACTTTATGTCTCTTTCTCTCTACAGTAAATGTCTCTCTACACTGGCTGTCTATCTCCACAGCAGCTGGATTCCTCCATCCCTGGCCTGCTCATGGGGTGGGGGGAAATGAGGGATACACAGACAGACAGAGAGCGACTGAAAAGGAAAGGCTGCTGCGTGCTGTAGTTCATTCACTTAGCTTCGATTGATAACGCAGCGTTCAGCTCTAATCAGCTTGAGAAAGGAACCACAGTGCATTTCTGTGAGGCAATCACCCGACAACTTCCTTAACGGAAACCAATAGCTGACCGCTTATACCGAGCTATTCAATTATGTAAGAAGACAGAGAGCTTTCCTCTCTGCTGCTCTTCTGCTCTGTGGAATTGCAAACACTGTTGTGTTATTTCTGATTTGTAAAAGTGTGTACAGTCAGGTTCACAGTGAGTTGATGGATGATTGTGGCATTTAGTCCTGACAATGCACCACATCCATAGCTACTTTTAGATATTGCTTCCACATGAAATACTTATTATCTTGGTTTATTATTCAATCTTTTTTAATAGTTTTTAGAGGCGGAGAGCCCCACATCTCACCATACTCATCTGACATCATGCATATATGCTCTATGTCCCATGCACATTGCATTCCTCAGTGAAGCCAAATCCATTTTTGCACTTTCTCTGATAGGAAACAATGTAATAAGGCCCAAGCTTCACTCAAGGCTAGGTTACCCTAGCAACAAGTTACGTAGCAGCAGTCTGGGAAATGGAACTATCTCAGAGGAGAGGATGCCTTGGAGCAGAGGTGGAGACTAACAGAGGGATATTTTAGCAAAAACAATAAGTCACAAATGGATAACACGTTTCTGTTTAGCATGAATAAATGATGATTAATACGTAACCACACCATGTGCAGCAGCGCCGTCACTATGTGTTAAAGAATGATGTTTCTGTTTCGTAATATTAGAAAGAAATAAGTATTAGCTGCTGTCACATAATATAAATCACACAAGTGCTTCACTGTGTCTGCAGAGACAAAGAACCCTTGGGTGTATGGTCTCATCTCCTGTCAGCAGGGATGCTGGGGCGCAGCCAGACAACCAGACTGCATATGATCACAAAGGTTCACTCATCGTGGCTTCCAAACACGCACTCGCCCTCGCCCCCTTTACTACCAATCTCCACCTCCACTGGTTAGAAAGCAGCATTTGAGGTGATTAAACCAAAATAAAAGCAGAGGTGTAAGTTTTCTTGATACCATTGATACCAGCGTCGAGACAACACTGGGTGTGTCCGAGTCAAACTCCTCACTGGGTTTAATGCTGAAACCATGTACAGGGATGTAAAAGTAACACCTTCTAATCATGGTTTTAGGCACCATTTATATGTAAGAAAGTGTATTCATATCAAAGTTTTTGTAAAAATTGCATTAAAGCCATTTTATTTGTACCAGACATAACAAAAGAAATCCTCCCGTGTGGAAGCATGATGTGGGGTGAATGATAATTTAGTGAATGTCTCCATCTGCTGTTTGGTCAGAGGAACTGCTGCATTATGTAATAGGAGTGTACTCAGAGGATCACTCTAGAAGGAGCAGAAAGAAAGCATGTCTCGCCTTGCATTCCCTTCAAGTGCTCTTTGTATGCTCTTGCTTCACAATTCAGGAGATGTAAAAATGATTGGCGCCATTTCAAGTACCTGTAAATGGACTGTGATCAAGTAGCACACAGCCATGTAGTGCTTAGAGTAAGAAGAAAGAAAAGTGAATACATTGTTCTGTTATTATGGCTACATGATCTACATTATAAAAAACAGTCAAGCTCTCCATGTTGTATGCTTTGATTTGCCATTTTGTGTCATCATGTTCCATATCCAACAGTTTTAGGTAGCATAAGATTGTTGTTGCTGTATAGTTGTGCATTAAAGCAAAGATAACATATAAGGTCAAGTCAGTAGATACCACTTAGAAAATAGGTCATTTTGCATTATCACATATCTAAAGGCCTTCCAGCATGTTCATTATACTCCTCAATATGAAACTATTGGACGTAATAATGAACATAGTGATAACTGTGAAAAGGTATTGGGACAAGATAACATGTGGAAGGTCCATAAGATGCAATACCACTGATGGCCACTAGATGCTGTCTTAAAAAAAAAGCCTCCCTCACACTGACTCCAGTTCAAAATGTATCAATCATTTTTTTCAAATCATTATAGTCTCAATTGCTAAATCCAAGCCCTCTGCTGAGTTGGAAATTATTTCTCAACACTCCTTGATTGATCCACAGTTGGCTCACCTGCTGCTTTCGCTGGGACTCCACACTGAGTTGGACTATAGTCGCAATATTTTGGCAAGTTTAATGTTACTGGATTATTATACCTTTTATGTTTTTATCCCAATTTTACAGAACTCTGTGTTCCCAGAGAGCTCTCTAAAGTTTGCTTTGGTCTGAGCGAGCAGGTTTCCAGAGTGTTAAAGGCAACACCCCATACTCCTTATCTGGAAGGTCTTCATTAGGTCCATTATTATATACAGTCTATGCTTAAAGATGATGTTTAAGTCAGAGGATGACACATCAGACATTCATCAGTTAAATGAACATGAAATGGATTGAATTCTACCTGAAACATCACAAATACAGTGAGTACAAATGATGAATAGTGTGCGAGATTGTGTTTGGTTGTGTAGAAGTTGAAAATTTGGCCTGATGGTGGTGCTTTGACCTGACAGCAATATGAGGAGAGAGGAAAGGGCAGTGAGGTCAGTGAAAGCATTTGCAAACCTCCATTATTACCCATATTGAATTTCATGGCAATCTGGCGAGTCGAGGTCAAGATAACTTGCCATGTGTTGAATGTTAAGTCCACCAATGTGACATCCACAGACCCCCCTCACAGGTCTAAGAGCTAAAACTAGGGCTGCAACAATAATTTCATTTGTCAAATCCAATCGTTTTGAGTAATTTTTTTTAGAAAATAATGTCCTAACTCTCTGATTCCAGCTTCTAAAATGTCTATATTTTCTGGTAACCTTGAGCTCTGAACAGTGGTCAACATTTTTCTGGTAAATGGCTGCATCAATGTTGCACTCTTATCCAAAGCACTTTACAATGTTTCTGCTGCTAATTCACCTATTCACACACTGATGGTTGCAAGCTACCATGCAAAGTGCTGGCACAACCATCAATTTGGGGTTGTGTCTTGCTTAAGGACGCTTCAACATGTGGACTTGCTTAAGGACGCTTCAACATGTGGACAGGAGAAGTTTGTGATCAACCACTGACTTTCTGATTAGATGCCAACCTGACCCACCTCCTGAAACACCTCCACCCAAACAACCCATCGATTAACTGAAAAAATAATCAACAGATGAATTGATAGTGAAGATAATTGTTGGTTGCAGCCGTTCTAAAACAATATTATTGTAATTATCATCATAATTATAATAAATCACCTTTACCATCTAACATACATTTCTTATCATTACTACAAAAAGCTAGCTAATAGCAAAACTCAAGCTACGTTAAAACGTTTTCTAAAGTTCTTCTCTCCCTTTCACTCCAAGCATACAGATCATTCTCTCTACAACAAAATGAGTTTGGAGACACCCAGAATTCACGTAGACGAAAACTATCTACAACCAGCATTGCTATAAGCTAAATGCTAATGTCCATATGCTCACATACCTTGACAATGCTATATATTTAGCAGGTAATATTGACCAAGGCCATTTTAGCATGCTGATGTTTGCTAATTAGCATTAAGGACGAAGAGCAGCTGAGGTAATTACCATAATTTTGCATCTATTTGGACATAGCACCAGTGCCAATGTAGTGCACAAATTAAAACTACATCCTTGAGGGAATATTAATGTTTGTACAAAAATTCATCTATTCTGTCTATTCAATAGCTGTTTGTCTATTTTTGTACCAAAGTGGTGCATGGACCAACAGAACTTTCTCTCCACAAAGCCCTGCTGCTAGTATGACTAAAAACAGTGATACTAAAATCATCATAATCGTTGAAAGACCATCCTTATTTCCAACATACCTTGCTGCATGCATTCTAAAAATGTGAAAGTAAAAAAAAGTCAAGCACCAAGCTTGAGGGCCTTGCATAGAAATGAAACTATTCAACACACAGATATGTAAAGCTTGTGGGTTTAATATGGCAATTTCCACCACCAGATAGAATCAACACATGGGATTCGATCCAGCTAAGTAAAATATATGCACCACTTAGAGATCAGGACACTACAAAATACACCTCTGATTCATCAACCCCCGAAAATAAAAGTGTTGATCACACAGCTTCAGATAGACCATGAACACGTTCTCTTTCTTATCAGCATTAGTAGTAGTACAGCATCAAAAACAGAGGCTGGGCAGCGGCACGCCAGGCTTTCCTTGTTGCATGTTGTGAAACACATCCACATAAAGACACGGCCACCGGCAAGACATCTTCAAATAGAGACAATTACACAACATCACTTCCTTGTGGGTACAGTATGTGAATAAAGTCTGGTAATCATACAGGCAGCATGTATGACACACACGGGTTATACTACAATATAGTATATACAGTAGCAGTGAGTGAATAGCTGACAAACTGTGGACTCTCGCTGTGTTTCTTGCTCTCCGTCTTGTGTCTTATTCACAGCTCTGCTTATGTGTTGATGAGCGCGAACAGACTTTTTCTCCGTGTGGAGCGGCAGAAGGCGAGTGCGCCAGCGTTTTTCTCTGCACTCCAAACACATTGCGGTGGTTGGTGTTGTTCGATGCTTGCGCTCATGCCTGTTCGCCAGGCATATGCTGCTGATGCTATAAGCACGTGCAAGGAGTCGTCTTGCTCTGCGAAAAAAAAAGAAGCCCTACTCGAGGTGACGCTGACAGTGCCAGCTTTTTTCCTGACAGATATTAAGATCTGCAAATCCAGATTTACAGAATGTTAAAAAAAAGTGTTTTTTTTTCTTTCATTTACAGTATAAGCAGTAAAGATGTGTTGAGATTACTCCTATTAAAATTGAGGAAATATCAGTAGCCCCAAAAACAGTCTATAACAGTACTTCACAGAGAAATAACACAACACACATTTTCGGTTGTAAACTGCCACTAGGCACATTTTCAGAGGTTTAGGAAATGAAGAGACTTTTAAAAGCAGCCTTGAGCAAAGAACAAAAAGGAAATCTTAGAATTCTCCCCCAATATTATAATGAATGCAGTGTGTACATTGTTGGCAGTGGAACACTATTCTCTAAAGGAATGTCTCGAGATATGGACAGCTCTTCCACGTTATCACCTTACACCATATGGACACCTAAAAAAAAAAAAAAGGATCACATCCCTGGTCGTTATTACTAAGATCAAAATGTCTAGTGATGTGGGGTAAAAACTGCACATTTATAATGTAGATATACTGTACAACAGCCTCAGCGTTTCAAACATACAGTAGATCAAAAGCAGAAATGAGCAAGACAACACAGATAGTTCCCAGATTTTTCTTAAATCTACTGTCTTCTTATTTCACATGTATGATTTTGTATCCAGCTTAATTAAAATGCTTTTAGCCACTGCTGGCTGCTCCCACTACTGTCAATGTAAAATAACACACATCACTATAAAACAGTAATCAGCAGGGAATGCAAGGAAATGGTAAATATTACAGTTGAGATCTTTTTCTTTAGAGATTTTAAATAAATCATACAAAAATAGTAGTGTACAGTTTACAATCTGTCATGGTCCCTTTGATTCTCAGTGTAAAGTCTGCGGTGAGTGTATAACACACACACACACACTCACTGGTCAATGACTAAGTGACGTCTGACTCTTTTCAGATAGTGCCGAGTGCCAAACAGTCCTAAGCTCCTGGCTTCAGTCCTTGAGGAGTTGGTCCGTCACTGTCCCTCTGTGGTTCAGCTGTTTCACAAACAGACTGACTCTCCACAGATCATCACTCTTTCTCCCACAGGTCACCCTCTATCTCGTTCTCCATCCCTTCTCTCAGGTTATCGCTGCAGGCCTCCCGGGAGGTAAATAAACGAGTCCCTACGATCCCTCTTTCCCCTCGGAGCTCTCCGGCGGTGCTGGAGGCTCCTCTGCTGTGGGTGACTGGGCCCCTCCTGGACCATCTGCACACAAAACCCATAAAAGACACAATAAGAAATGTGTTGCGGTTATTTCAAGGGCAAAAAGGGAATAAGTAGACTGTCAGAAGTTAAAAACAATGTCATTTTGTGGTCCTATTGTATGAAAAAACACCAAAAAAGTTATCAAACTACCAGTAACAATCGAAGTCTGTTGCTCAAACATCTTGGACTAATTTGGGGCTTTAGCTTTATTTCATGATCTCCAGAAGTCTAGGATCATTGGGAAACAAGTAGGTGCGTTGTTTGCACTTGCATACACACAATGTACCAAATGTAAGTTAACTGACATTAAAACTATTCAGCAGGCACAAACAGAATTGGCCAGCAAACAGTCTCAAGATTTGATGCATCACAGAGATAGGCTTTTAAAGATAGAATAAGAGCAAAGCAGAGTTGTATTTCATTAAATTTTGAAGCACACAAGACTACATTTGGCACAATGGTAAACAGACTGACTGAAGGATGATGCTGGTTTGTAAGGAGCAATGCTAGCCCAGAGCAGGCCTAAATGCTTATATCTGGAGCTGATTCTCAGACCAAAGCAATCTTGAATCTTAACCCCCAAATCTTTGCTATATCTAAAAGCCATATATGGACCATGGCCTGGGAGCGAGGGACCAATTGTCACAGCTGAATGCACAAACATCCAGCTACCTGGGTTTTTTTCCAGTGAGCCCTATCTTCTTTTCTTTGTCTGAAAGACTTAAACGATTTTTTAAAAAGTAAAATTCTTGGCAGGCAGTGTTCCACTTCTACTCAAGTAGCAGCAATCTAATACCTGACAAACTACAAATTCAATTTACAAGTTGATTGCAGTTTTAATTTACCCTTACTCTCAGTTTTGTAATGATAAAAATTATAGTTCACTTCACCTTTGAGGGACAGCTCAGCCAGTTTAAGAGGCAGGTCGCCGGGGTTTACACCTGCCGGAGAGCCCAAGATGTCAGGCAGGGCATTTCTCCTCCCCGAGCGGCCCGAGGAGGCAAAGTCCAACACCGGCTCTACTTCCGTCATTCCGACCTGACCCCTCTCTGCAATAAAAAGGACAGAGCACATTGTCACATTTCCACCGAATAGTTCTCTACATTAAAGAAAGAAAGAAAGAGAAAGTTAAAGAGGAGGAACGTCAATTACAATGAAGGAGACAATGTTGTATTGTATAAATCACATGTTCAGTTCAGTAAATATGTCCTTTGGAAACATGAATAATCAATCAATAATTTCAGCTTTTTTTCAATGTAAATCCTCACAGTTGTGAGTGGTATTAGCTGAATTAACAATAACAGTCCAGTTAAAGTATTCTGTTTGTGTGGTTTGTTAGTTCGCTAGCTCTTGCTAACTAGCTTGTTGGGCAGCTAAATGGCTAATAGCAAAAGAAATGGTAATGTTAAATGTTAAAGAAAGCCCAGATTGACTGGCAGGTGCTTTTGTCCTGTTAGCATTCATGGACAAAGCTGTGTAAAGTAACAAACCCGTAATGAAACAGCACGTTTACTCAACAATAATTCTTTGATTGCTGAGTTTGTCCAAATGACTAGCCAAAACAAGCTAATTGCTCTATTGGACTGTTGCAAAGCTACTAGAAAATTACTAGTACAATAACTGAGTTCTACTCCAAGTACATTTTAAACAATGCTGCCTGTTATCTTCCCTAAGAAGATGTTAACACTGGTATTTTAATGATATTCTATTAAGATTACTTCTGAAATAATTGGTACATCACACTTTGAGTTATACAGAGCACAGCAGTGGTCATTTATGTTGACATGTACATCTCAAAAACAAAAAGCTAATCTGTGGAGTGATTTGAGCATCAAGAGAAAAGATTTATCACTGAAGCGGAGGATGTGTCTGTCTGGTCTCATGGCAACCAGCAGCTGGGGAGTCAGCTCCAGGCTACACTGGTGACAGGCAGAATTACATCCCTTGTCACACACACACACACACACACAAACAAGCCAAGCACACACACGAATACAGCGAGCCGCTGTTGCTATGGCAACAACACAGAAAAAGCACCACTGGCAGGTAAACATATGACTCTGATCCATTCTCTCACTATCTCACTTTCTCTCCCCATCTCCCCCTTTTGTTGTGTTGCCTCGCTTTAAATAACCACACCATTCTGTGGAGCAAAATCCCATTTCCCATTGCTCTCTTACAACAAAGGAATGACATATGAGTTCATGTGTACTTGCAGCTATACAGTCACACACATATGCACAATCTAGATATCCAGAAAAGGGGGCCACAGGTTGGCCATCTGTAAGCATCAAGAGCTAGTGCAGCTTAGCCATTGAGCTCATAGAAGCAACATAGTGCCTATTTTTTAAAAGAATAATTTCCTCCAACACGTTCACATCATCACCCGTTGAGGGCTGAGGCTGTGACTCTGCACATAGAGGGAGGAATGCCTGCAATGGCGGGGAGATGTGAACACAGTAAAACAGCAGCTTCTGCATGGCTTTGATTGATTTAAGCTGACAGATGTAGCATTTTTAAACGTCAATACATCATTATCAAATTAATTGTGCCACCCGTGATTACCATTAATGATTGAAGCCTCCATTTGACAGCATAAATAGCATTTCATTTTAAATCAGTTCAAGCCTATTACCCCGCTGCCCCTCCCCCAACGTAACATCCTTGGCTTAACTGAACAAGACAAATATACACAAAGATACTAATAATTAATGCAGTCATTATTTATTGATGTCTAAATGCAGCAAATTTGTTGCACATATAATGTCATGCCCTGTAGGACACCCTTACAATGCTACAACCAGGGCTGTGGCTGTGATTTTAATAATGAGGACAAGAGTTAAATTAGAGTTAAATGATCATGATTTTCATATTTTAATAATTTATGGTCTTAATGGTCTCAATGCCTTTTCAAAACCAGGAATAAAATCATGGGGGTGTTTAATATTGATGCTTTTACAGTATTTGTTTATGATTTTCCTGTCAAATTTAAATATATTACATCAGAAAATACTGGAAACAGCTTGTAACATACCTACCACAGGGCTTCTCAAAAATGTATGTATGTATTTGAAGTGACTAACATGTAATTCTGTAGTCAACCCATGTAGCTTACTCCTAGTCCTACACTAATTGGATTGAGGTTGTTTTGTTTATTCGATGTGCCTTACTTGACTGACAAGTTAACATTATTGTAAGACATCTGCATTTTACATTTAAGACAAAATAAACCTAACCATTAGCCCTGATTTGTGTAGTGTCAAGCCAAAAAGGCTTACAGGCATTACTTCTTCCAACCCAGTCTTGCAGCATGCCGTGTAATAGTCACAAAGTTTAATCTATTTTTTGTGACACTTAACATAATTTTAATGTATTTCAATTGGAAGTATACTTTGTGCCTACGCCACGTTTTAGTGACAGATGGCATCTATGACCAAGGTTTAAGGTTAACGTTGGTAAAACATTGTTATTTGTTAACAGTAATTTGTAATGGTTCCCATGTTCCCACCGATGCAAAAATGTGGTGCAGGTATGAAAGATACTTCAAATCTTAATACGTTAGTTTGAAAATTGTACTGAGTGTCACAAAAAAATGTCATGTCCATGTACACCAGTGGTCACCAACCCTGCTCCTATAGAGACACTGCCATGCATGCTTTAGTTATCTCCCCACTGTAACACACCTGATTCTTATTATTAACTCATTATTATCAAGCCCTTAACAAACTTCAGCTGCTTGATAACGATAAATAATAAATAATACATTTAGTACACTGCAATTCAAATAGATGATAATAGATAGTATAAAGCGAATATTGGTTCACATATCAAATAACAAGTGACAGCATAATCCAGGGTGAGTACACTTTAATTATAGAATGTAAAGTCCACTCTGTTACTTAACTCTCCAAATGAATATAAAGTACAGCTGACCTGGCCTCCTTGTCCTCAGTGGTAGCTTTAACCACTCTAATTTCAGGTCTTTAAATTGATGTGCTCTATAGTGACCCTGTCTGCTCTGTATTAAACATGGCATTCAGCAGGACTGTACTGTAGACGTCCAGGTGAGCCAGGGCATCATTCCAGTTTTCTTTTTTGGGACCCACATGTCGAAGCTCCTCTTTGTCTTGGATCAGAGGCTTTAACTAAAAGTTAAATACAATAGGATTGTAATCATAGCTCACAGCTTGTCTCTCTTTCCTGCTTCTATCTGTTTAACTGTCTTGTCAAACCGATTTAGGATTTGTCTGTTAATCTGGATAATAAAAACCAGACCTTTTTTGTATTGGTTTTTTTGTAATGTCAGGTCTAGAATGACCTTTTAATAAATACTAGACACTGGCCACAGTCACACACTACTGATGTGACATCTGTCCTGTATGATGTGGGAGGATTTTCCTCAGCAGCTTGAGGGGTTTTGTTCTGTAAAACCTGGAGTGGAAGCTCAGTCCTGTTTAAGAAGCTGGTATAGAATGTGTTTTAGCATCCAATGATGTTTTAAGTGCAGCTTCAAGGTTTTTTCCCTTTGTATTTTTTAGGTAAATATTCACAATGGGGCATCAACACAAATCAGTCTTTCACTGGTTCCAGTATAGAAATAACAGTATCAATATCAACCTTGGAAAACCACCATTAGTCCAGTCCTAATTAGTTCATCTGTTTGGAAACTTTCATAAAGCCGTGGGATTATACATTGAACAGGCAGTGACCCACCATCACCAACAGGTTTATTTTAGCCATTAATCCAACAACAGTTTAGATAGGATTATCTTGTCAAGAAAATTGACCTAGATACTGTGAAGTCTGTGCTAGCTCAGTCAGACACAGGAACAAGCCGCAGGTATGTTATGCAACAAGGTAAAGTTATAAAAGCCTTTTGATGGAAGAACTGTCAGAAGTCAAGGATTGTCTACCAAGAGGGTCCAAAGATGCTGAGTTAAAAAAAAAAAAGAAAGAAAGAAGACAAAAAGACTATCTTTCCTGTGAGCATGTGACAGCCTTGCAATTAAATAAGAGCTCATTAATGCTGCAAATTGCTACCTGGGCTATTTCTAAACACAGTGACCCCTATAATTTTAAATCAAATTGTACAGTATGTACTCTTCTATCTTGCAGGTCCACTGTGTAAATAATCGTGCAGCTAAAATTATTCACTCATATCTTGTCAGTTGAACATGTTCAAATGGAAACAGGTCTTTTCATCCATGTCTTCCCCTATGTGTTTAACAGAGCAGAGTCTGTTGTATCTTTGAACTTAAAAAGCCCCCCGCTGAAACCATCACATTCAATGTTGAAGGGTAATTTTGACCATAACAGCACAGGGTATTGTCTCTGATCAAAATGCACAGTAATCTCAACAGCAGCGAGAGTGGTTCTATTCAGAAGAAGCCTTGGTGGCTTTTGAGAGCGCGCCTGTTATGTTAAATGGAATACAGGTCCAAGAACCCTGAGCAACAAGAAAGCAACATACATTGCACTGATGGTGAATGGAGGCTTTCAGCACCACGGACAGAGCAAGAGAAAGAAAATGGGAGAAACAGACGAGATAGATGCTGGGAGCTCGATAACCTGGCAACCAGCACTGACATATTTCCTTTAGCTGTTGTGTGTAGAGAATGTCAAAACCGAACTCTATTCAAGAACCTGTCAAGTAAACGTGTAACATTTGTTATTGACAAATCCTGAACACGGAGTAGAACCTGACAGAAGACCTTTCAAGAAAAGATCCATTACTGCCCACCCGGATACCAAAACACATGTATAACAATAAAATTTTGACTTTTAGGGTTGGTTGGTCACTGTCTGCTGCCACCAAAACAAGCCATGTAGGGCATTCATTTGTGGTACTTTATCATATATAAATCAGTCAAGTATGCACAATATCTAGGAAGTACAATACAATACTGGAGTTTTGGTATCTCAGGAGGTAAAGCAGTCGATTCCCGGCTCCTCCAGTCCACATGTCGATTTGTCCTTGGGCAAGATACTTCACCCCAAATTGCTCCTGATGGCTGTGCCAACGGTGTATGAATGTGTGTGTGTGAATGGGTGAATGTGACATGTAGTGTAAAGGCATTTTGAGTGGTCAAAAAGACTAGAAAAGTGCTATATACGATATGTACAGTCCATTGACCATACATCAGTATCAAATATGTACCTTCCTTTTTTAGTACTTTACCTAAGGGACTTTTTTTTTTAATTCGACAAACCTTTTTCTTATAACAAAAGAAGCAAAAGTTCTCAAATCCCAGGATTAAAAATATATTGTCAATAATTCTGAATAATATCAAAACTGCAAGTCTTGATACGAGTTGCATAAGAGAAGCTTTTAAGGATGCAACTGCCTGATAAAGCATGAGAAAAGATATTTGAAAATGTCATGCCCATTATAGTCAGTGGTTAATTTAAAATAAGCAAGCATTTACTTTCTTGGAATCACATGTGCTTATCTCAGACATTTAGAAAAAAGGTGTTGTTTTGCAGTAAACCAGGACTAAGTGCTGAGATAACCACTCTCTAAATGGGTCAAGAAGAACTTTGCTGTTTGACTCCAAAGTCTTAAAAGAAGCAGAATACTAAAAAATGACTTGAAAATGGAAGAGAAAATGTACAGAGAGATGTACTAACATACTGGATTGGATATATATACGATCGTGACAGCAGAGAGACATATCAAATCGAATGATAAACTCTATGAAATTGTCACCCAGTTATGTGAAAGTGTGCAAATTTGCTGATAATAAAAGAGATGTACAGTGTGACCATCTCTCTTGGGTTTGCAGTCCAACACAGAAAGAGCAATCAAGATTATAAAACATCATATCATAAAAGAGTAAAAGTTAAAATGTATCCTGAAGAATGTGTTTACGGCCAATCCTGTTAACTGTTAATCCTTTAAAAAACAATATTTGATTTTAGTTCTAGTGGTGAGTATATTTTATGAAAATAGAAATTTCCTTGAAAGAAATAAGTAAAGTAAATATCCCTTTATTCTTATAACTGGAAACTTTAATCAGTTGGAAATGACCCTACTATAAACTGAGTATATAATCTCAGTATATAAAAATTTGCAGATTAATCAAAAATGAAAATAACTTTTAGTTGCATCCCTATTTTCCAGAGCTTTTGACTACATTTCATGACCTTCTTCAATGTAGTTTACACATCCAATGACACGCAATTATGTTAACAAAGTTCCATACTTAGGTCACATGATGACACCTGAGCAGGTTCTATGCATAGTAGAAGACTGTGAGATATGGTAGAAAGCTCTGCAAAACATACAGATAAAAAAGCTAGTAAGTGAATCTTGAGTATAGAGTCATTTAGGCAAAAAATTCTATAGGCAAAGCATTTCCATCACAGTTGTTAGACGCTTCTATAGATGAGAAACTTTAGCTTTTCTTAATTTGCACTAGGCATGAAACAGTCACAAACATCTCACAGATATGAAACACCAGCACAAAAAATAAACTGCGTAATGGCAACATCAACATAAAAATATCTGTCTCTGGCTTTTAAAAAAAAACAGAAAAACCTTCAGCATCAGTCGAAGCTTTCTTCTCTTCAAACAAGAGACAATGATAGATATCAGTTCTCTGAGCCAAGCAGCCTGGCCCTGCCTGCTGCCTGAGGCTGACCTCTATTCTGCTTCTCATCAGTCTAACACTCACAGTGTGACAGCCACAGAGAAGCAGCCAACATCGTTGCACACACTCCAGCTTCACTGTAGTCTTTACATTACACAGAAGTGCATAGAACACATGAACTGGCACTGATTGAATTAAACGCCATCACATTCTCTGCTCATTTATAGCATCATTTAGACGGATGTTATAGTTAAAATTTGCAAGCTGTCACTGTGAATGTTTCTCAGTGACAAAGCAGTACTGAAGTCCTCATTTCACTCTATTACACAATCCCCAGCTTTTCTCCCTTGCTTCCTCTTGGCCTGTCTCAAAAACTGTTTGTTAGCATTCATAATAAGGAAGTAGGGAGGTTAACAAAGGTCCCTTGGGGTTTTCCAAAACCAGCTTCTACGATGCAGCCTCTATATGTCCATCCAGACAGTGTTGACCCTCCTGTATTTACTTTATTGTCAGTCAGTAACTGCCTGCCAGCTTGGCGAGGAGGCTGCAGAAGGAATGATGTTTACACAGCCAGCGCAGACATGAGAAGTTTTAGATGAATAAATAATGCCTGGGATTAAGTCCCTCACTATTTTTAGTCCCTCATACCCTGTGATTATTCCCTGTCTTTCTCCCCACTTTTTTCACGGTTATCCTAAAGCTTAACATGCTCTAGCTGCCATGGAAACTGCACCATTGTTATAAGGCTGCTATATAGTGGAGGAGGGGAGCCAAAGAGGAAGCAGACTATCTTTATACAGCACTGGTATTGGTTTGTGTCTGCTCGTGGAAGTGTCTTTTGTTATGTTAACATCAGATTTGATGTTATCATGACGTTTGAGGGAAACTGGGATTATTGTTGCAGGTTTGAATAATAAAAATAATGCAGAAACAGTCAAAATGTTGTCACAAATGAGTATATAATATTCAAAAATCAAGAGGGTTTAAATAGAAAAAATGGAGCATTTATAATGAAAAAACATATAATGAGATAAGATATATGCAGTGCAAATGAGCAATATACCAGCTGAGAAAATAAATGGACGTCACTCATCATATTCACATTACACATCATGTTATCATACAGAAGGTCATATATACAGTGTGCACAAAAGCTGGAAGGTGAAGCACGACTATGATATCAGCAGTTGATTTTCAGAAAAGCTGTGTATGTGTGTGTGTTTTTTCCATCTTCTTAAGCAGCAGTAGAAAAGAGGAAGAGAGAGAAGCAGGGAGGTGAGACTGATCTAATGAGACAGTGTGATCACAGCCTCCCCTCAGATCTCACAAACATCCCGGGCAGATCTTCCTGTCTTTTCCGCCGATCCGCACAGACCTCTCTCTCTCTCTCTCTCTCTCTCTCTCTCTCTCTCTCTCTCTCTCTCTCTCTCTCTCTCTCTCTCTCACACACACACACACGCACACACACACACTATGGCTGCCTGCTTTCATGTTTCAGAAACCAGGTCTTGCAGACAAAAAACACACACGAGCGCAGGTTTTTACTTTGTAGATAATTTACTTAGGAGGGGAATCTTTTGAGAGAGAGATCATCAAGGTCTTGTGCTACAGGTCTGTGCATGTGCAGTATCACTCAGATAAAGCTCTCGGTGGGTCTTGAAATGGAGGAATTTTACAGGGATTTTATTATTATTTTATAAGTCAATTCCCTTCTTAGACTCTGATGGATGGATATTTTTTATCTTCTTACTATTAATAATAATATTACTTTTACTGTCCGGTGAGGGTCTAAATGTTTTTCACCCAAAAAGGAATCATTCAATTGCAATTGCTATGAACAGCTATAGTCCAATTATAGCTAACTATAAAACTAAGTACAGCTGGTGGATTTCTACAACTGCTAAAGCTGTGTTCAATGGATGGTGTCTTTTTTAGCCTTTCAATAGCAAAGACAGAGCTAACTACAGTATGTTAGCAAATGATATCTTTTGTGGGTACAGGTTATATGAGAAAAAGCCCCACTCAGGACTAAGCTAAGGTTTTGTCACGTTAGCCAAGCTCTCATACTAACATCTTTTTCTAATAAATGTATTATGTGCCTAGGGCATGTAGCTTTAGCATCAGTCATTTAGCATGATAAAATGTAAATAGCCATAATGGTCATGGTTATGTGTTTTAAATGGAGTCAACTTAAAAATGTCAAACTCACAGAGCTAATTAGCTAGCCGCTAACAGCTAGCTAGACAAACTCAAAATCAGCGGTTGATGGCTAAAAATGAGAAACCTGCTTTTGTAGAACTTCTGTGTGACATTGAAGACCTAAAATTACTTTGAATTTCAAGAGTTAAATCAGCAGCTTTTAAGGTATACGTCATGCTAGTTTGGAAAGTCAGACACGTGTAGCAGGCTTAGTGAAGGGTCCATTCTTATCTATTCAATTCTTGTTTATTTAACAATACAATCATTATTACAGCTTCAGTCTCATGATTACTGGCATTCTTACTGAACACCATTGCCAATTTCAGAAAACTACCATGACGCTACAAGCACTGACAAGCGGATATCACTTAGCTATGTTGTTTACTGCTAACACAGGTCCAGAGAGCAGCTTGTGTTGCAGGCCTTCAAGTAGGACCTTAAAACAAACCGCCCTCTCCGTAATTAACTGCGTTTAATGTGCAATAACAACAAAGCCATTATACAAAATGAGGCCGACAAAGTGGCCGCCACGTTGCCAAATATGAGACAGATTGAGCGGCTTTTCATAAGGGTCAATCACAACAACAGAGAGCCCAGCTATTTACAGCAATTAGCACACTTGACAGAGAGCTGTAAAGAATGGCTGACAGGCAGCACTGGCAAAAGCATCAGGGCTGATATGAAGAACAGAACATGTCAAGCAAGAACAGACTGTTTTGGTGCATGTATGGCGTTTACACTCAATGTTCTGATTCAGGTCTGATTATCAACTAATCCTGACCATACTCAAGCAGCCTTTTTATTTGTTGAGAAGGTCAAACATGAGGAAATCGCAGTGTCCTCACCTTACAGAATGTCCTATTTTTGCCTGGTGGTGGCTGCACACGTGACACCACTGTTTCTATTGATGTGTCTCTGCTCTCAGGGCTTATTAGACTGACAGAAAGTGAGCACAGAGCAGTGGCCTCTGACTCCCATCTTTACCTGTTGGGTTCGATTCAACAAACGATCAAAGGGGGACTCCATCGATTTTGCGCATCAAAGCCAGTTTACTTGTCAATTGGAGTACTCAGCCTGTTTTAAAATGACTTCTTGGGCTCTGGAACTTTGTTAGGTCTAACAAAATAACCCTTATTGTATTATCAGAGTTTGACTCATAATCAGAATTTCGCTGCCTTTGCTGAATCACTTTTGCAGTTCTTATTTAATCTGTCTCTTGCCAGTTCTGCAACTTTAAGAGAATGAAATACAAAATATGTGGAGCATTCTTTTAATACAGGTGTGATGACATTTTTTAATAATTTAGGCTGCAATTTTATCTTGAGTTTTATATTTTATTTTTATGGGCAGCTGTGGCTCAGGTGGTACAGCAGGTCATCCACTAATGAGAAGATCAGCGAATGTATATATGAATGACTGAATGCTGGTAAGTAGTGTAAAGCGCTTTGTGCGGTCAGATTAGAAAGGTGCTATATAAAGGCAGTAAATGTATCATAGCTGTGAGATGAGACAGCTATGAAACATGCATAATAAAGGTTGACCTAACTACGAGTTTGACTGATACATATAATATGTAAGTGTTTTTGTGTCACTACAATCTGTATTTATTATTTAATCATCAACCAGTTATCTTTATTGGAAGCACTTGACCTAAATTGATTCGAACCACACAAGCATGCAACAAGACCATATAATATCACTAGTATTATTATTATTATAATTATCATTAGGTTTAGTAGCAGGAGAGCTTTAGTATCCTATGAAAATGTCTGTATCTCAAAAATGTTTCTCTGGAGGACGGACTCAATACTATGTTTATTTTTTATATGTATTTGTATTTATTGCAAACTTGCTCAAAATTCTTGGAGGTCGGTTAGCAAAAGTTTTAATCTGGGGCTGCATAGTGTTGGGTATTGCTTGAAATATTTTGATATTGGTCTCAATATGATACTTAAGTTTTAGTGGTGGTACAAACTCGATACTCTTTTAGATACAGACAAGCAATGGCAGCTTTTGGGAACATCATAGCTTCCAATAGTCAGTGCTACAGACAACGTTTGGTGAAGACCAAAGAACTACTGGCAAAGAAATGTGTCTCTTGGACTGCAACTAGCAATTATTCTCATCACTAATTAATTTGTCAATCAATAATGCAGTCAAAAAACTGTAAAAATAGTCAAAGATGATCATACTTTCCCAGTACATGTTCAAATTCAAAGCTTATTTTCGCTTACCAACAGTCCAAAACAGTAGAATTACATAAAGCAAATCTTCACATACGAGAAGCTGGAACCAGTGAATGTCACTCCATTGCCTAATCAATTGATCAGCTAATTGTTTCAGCACTTGTTCAGTGGAAAACCAGTAGTGTCAGCTTTCAGAATCCATATATTGCTTGGACCCCAGTAGCAACAGTGATACCAGAGAATAAATCTACTGTATGTTTTACACACACATTGAATTCATGTGTGACACTGTGAGGACAGTGTGTGCTGCCGTCACATCAATATTTCAGCACAAAGCCTGTTGTTTTGAAGAGTGTAACCGAGGCCGTCCTCCACCCCGGGCGCTCTATGAACTAGACCATCGTGTCAACAGCGATGCAGCCTGCACGTGCTGCTCCTGCACGCTGGCTAGCACCCATGGGCCTCTGGCACTCTCTGACAACCACCATGGTAAAAAGGGGCATCGGCTGAGACGCGCACATAGACACACAATGCTGTAAAGCCAACACACACACTGCCACCCAGCATCGGGAGACGTGTCAAGCTCTTGTGTTGTGTTTGTGATTAAAGCCACAGCACTGATGATAAAAGAGGAGCTGCAACAAAGGAGGATTTCATCTCTATCATTCCCTGCCATTTTTCAACACATATCCAAATCCAAAAGTGTGAGACCAATATTCTCAGCATAACTCAATAAGCTTCTGGGTCTGCCCTTACTTTTACCCTGGAATACCTCCACAGGTGTCCTGATGAGATGCCAAATCTAGCTTGATTGGCAAAAGAAACCAAAGAGGAGGAGGAAAAAGGATGTCACCCAACAAAATTCCTGTTCTTTCTCCACAGCAAGAGATTAATCAGAATTGAAGGGTGTCAGACAAACTGTTCGAATCAATTCATGGTTTGGTCCAGAATATCCTCCATAGGGGATTGTACTATACCATTTTTACATTTGGGCACTCTCTGTGAAAGCCACTACTTAGTGGAATACTCTACCTTATGACTTGAGGAGCTGCAGTTCCATCAGTATATTTTAAACCAAATGATAAAGTCTGCGAAAAACTTCTCAGCTCTGTAACCACTAACTCTACTGAATGTGATGTGCTATTGTGTGTAGCAGTAGTAGTTTGTGTGTTTCCTGTGTGTTTTTGATTTGTACTGTTTGTTATTGTGTTGTTATATGTTTTAATATTGACCTACTGAAGGGAGTGCAGATGAAAATGAGCTATAATCTAACTATACAGTACATCAAATGATCAAATCATTTATATCTAACACTGTACATGGTCCCAATAAACAAATTACTACTACTACTATAAAATGTAAGAACAATCTCTTAACACCCAAGATGAAGGTATCAGATTGCTTGTATTTGTCCCACCAACATATCAAGATGTCACATAAAACAAGTAAGTTAAGTAGCAAATCCTCATAATTGAGAGGCTGAAAACAGATTTGGCATTTTTTTAGAAGATTGGAGGGGGGTCTCAGTTCCTCTGTACAGCTAAATGCTACAATGATAAACAAGGTTCTTCTTCCTGTGAGCATCTCCAGTCTGATTGCCTTCTTACATAATTGGTCAACATAGCACTTTGTTGGATGACATCATGTTGTATTCCAGCAAAAGTTGGTGACTGGGTCAACTTTTTTTTGGATGGTTTTCTGCAAATGTTTTGCTGAACCATATGTGGTTGTCCCCACTCCTGCAGCTTAGAAGCAATACCCCCATTCAAATGAATGAGGGGTGATGTTTTTTGAAGCTGAATTTAATTTTTTTTCTCACTCTAACTCAAATATGTCTGTACATGTTCAAGCCGAAATCAATCTGAAATATGCGAGTGGGCCATGCAAACAACACAGACACCTTAGTAACAAAAGATGGCTGTTAGTGGCATGTTTGCATGCACAAACAATCTGATATCATCATGATGAGGAAGTAGAGGTGACATTGCAAAATTAAGTGTACCAAACAGGTTAAAGACCAGGATTTGGAGCATTTTTACATATGTTCACCTCATGCTTTGGACCTTTTGAACTATGTTTCAATAAACATTCAACATCATAACAGTGTTAAAATCACAACATGTATAGTACCTCCCCTTTTAAAGCTGCATTAGGTTGTATTCAGACCAAACTGCACCAACAAGCCCCCACAAAAAGCATCCACCTGTATTGTTTTAAAGCAGGGTTATTTTGGTCTGAATATCGTGCTGAAATGATTTTTGTAAAACAAGCTGATAGCACATCTAATCTACTAGCACCTAATCATTTTTATAGCTCATGAGCAAACATAACAAGCACATTAAACAGTTTCCTATTTACCTAGCAGGAGTGACAGTAGGATTGGATTTCGAGGATTTCGAGTCTAGTTTGTGGCCACCTGATGAATCTAAGTCTGATATCAACTACATGTTTTGCTATTTTTTTGGTCTCTGTCAACTAACAAGAAAAAAAAATTGAGTTTAGCTTTTAATTGCTCCACTATGTTCGCCAGCTAGTCACTAACTTTGTCTGACTGTTCTTTGGTGCTCAGCAGGTTGCATACAGTGGGATTATCAGAGCTTAAAACAGCTGCCTGCTGCACATGGAAACAAAGTTGATTAGAGCAGAGTTTGTTGGCAGGAGGCTAAAAAGCTCCACAGAGCTGAGGAGAGCAGGTTGTAACTACAAATGGCAGGCTTCACATTATAACTTATCCTTTGACCCTTTGTTAAAATAAAAAATGTCCCCAAAATATTTTGTTCCAATTTACAGTATTTGCCTCGAAGCCTTTCTCTAGTCGTCCTTGACTTTGGGTACATCTACAGATCAGCTGAGGACTGAGGATTATTGTGATTTCTGGATGATGACACTCATGATTTCCAAACATTTCCCTCTTGTCACCGTTTGAAGATGCAAATGTGCCAAGTTGCCAGGTGCAGCTATAGAGAAGCATCTTCAGCAAAAACCATAGTTGACAGTCCCCATTGAAATGTAATTCAAACAGCAATTGCACCTCTTACCCTCTTACAGCCTCTCCATTTGCCCATCAACAGAATGAGCTCTTCAGATTGTTGATGTCTGACAAACCGTTCTGAGATGCAGTGCCTGTTTCTAGGGCAGACGGAATTCCACGCGGTAATTGCGGGGGAAAACGAAGCAGCTGATTCTATTGTGTGGTCTGATACACTGAAAAGGTCACTGATCTGTGGACTGAATGGATGCCTAGGGAATTACAATAAACCCTTTGTCTATACAGAGGAACCATCCCATCTCACCTACTGTTCCCTTCCCATCTAATCAGTATGTGGAGGCTGGCAGGAGAGATGACATTGACGAACCGTAGTCCTTTCCCATAGAGCCTGGGCATGCCGGGGGAAGTCTATTGAGTTATGCTGCCACCCCCTTTGCCTCTCATCAGGGTGGGCTGCTGGGAAAATGGGCACAGGGTGGTTGAGGTCAGAACAATCTAACACAGCTTCTTAGAGGAAATAGGTCCCCTCTGTTCTTATTATCATCCTCCGTCCTCTACATCTCTGCAAAACTTGTCCGGCATCTTATATGTCCTCTAGACCCAGGTGGGAAAAGAATTGACTGACATGTTTTAATGGCAGAAAGATAAAAGTAGCCATATCGGAATGGCAGCCAGCCATAGGTCAGACTAAAGGGCAATGGGCTTCACAGAAGCACCAGCCCAGACTTAACTCTTTTAGGTCACTGGTCAATAAAGAGGAATAATGAATGACTAACATTTAGCTTGAAATTACTGTTTCCATCCTCAAAGTGACAAGGCCCACAATCAATAGGAATTGAATTTAGCACCAGGTGGTAAAATTATAAGTGACAGGCAACACATGGCCACCGTTTATCTTGGTGCAGAGAGACAGACTTCAAAAGTGAAGGACATTTTCTGTCCCTCAATAACACTTTCATGGCAGACAGCAGGCATAGAGAAAAAAGGTTGATAAAAACTACTCGAAAGAAGACTTTTGATCTGCAGAATTTTAAAAGTCTGCAGGGATCAGCAGGGCTGGGTATCTATCTATCTGAAACTTTGTACTATACCTTTCAATACCTTCTTTTAAGGAATATGACCCAAAAAACCCACACTTTTAAATGTTAATGTTGTCTAAACACAAGCAACCACGTAGGAACTTTGCATAAATAGAACAAAGTATCACAGTGGCAGAATTAAGATTTTAATTAAGACGTATCTTATCGAAGAGTTCATCAAGAAGAGAATGATTGATCAGATTCCATGCCAATGTCCTTAAGTTAATCTGATTCTTGACACTAGGGACACAGTTTGGTTGGTAAAGTATCCAGATTTAATTCCCAGCCCTGTTGGTGCAAGAGTCGTGTTTCTGGTTAGGAGAATTTGAGTTAAAAATAACCATGAATGAATTTCACAAAACTCACAGTGAAGTGTTTTGAAGTTTTGTCTGTCTACAGGTGTGTAAGACTGAGCACAAAGATAACCTTAAAGGTGATACGAGTAGACACAAACAGATGTGTAATCGTCCTGAACAGTGTAAACGTAGGTGAAAGCACATCTGCACTAGTTGAGATTTTTACTTGAGCCAAAGATTTGCACCAATCCCAAAGCTTTACGCAGACTCAAATGTTTTGAATGTTGGCTTGATAAAAGACTTATGATCATTCAATTATAAAATCTGTTGATGATTAACTTTCCAAAGCTAAAATATTTACTCTTGATATGCAAATGTAGGTATAGTAGGTAAGAGTATCAACACAAAAAATGTGTGTCATACGTTCTCCATATTGGTCTAAGTCTGTCTTGGCTCTTCAGTGAGGGAAAGCGATAGGGGATGAAGATAAGCCGCTCAGTCGTGTTAAGGCCACTGGAGATTAAACAGATCGTATAGGTAAAGCAGTTACCTGTTCACTGATTACAGTGGCAGCCTTTGTTCCTTGTAAAAGATAACGATAAGGCAGACTGGGGCTGCTCAGGAGGTTAGTGATAAAGGACTGAGCAGCCTGCCATGTCTAGCACCTCTGGGACTCCGCAATCAGACTGGGAGGTTGGAGGGCACACGGTACGATGTCATCATCTGTCTGCTATCATATATGTTAACACACAGTGATGCAAAGCCTGATTTCCAAGACAGAGCGGGATGCGGAAGGAGAACAGATGATAGGAAATCAGATGATTCACCCAGCGGTGACAGAACAGAGCGGGATGCCTGTGATGACGGTGTGAGCAAAGTACCTTCACTTCCTGTGACAAAATACTAACTGAGAGAGTTTAAACATGACTAGAAATGACTGTATTCCCATGACTATGATGCTGTTCTTCCCCTCTGCACTATACAAACTGTTACACAGGCACATTTTAAAGATTTACACTCAATAGCTTATATCTAGTACATTGTCATTTACCAGCCATTGAGCTATTTGAGTTACTGTTGATCTCAAATTACTCATAGTATGAGTAGTAATCATACTACTCAACACATTCAATATTGATGTTAACAATGAATCAAATGACTATGTGTAATGAAAAAGGGGCCACTTCTAGTAATAAACTCTACCTGACTCTGTAGCTCCCCTCAGCCCTACATAGCATTTTAGCATCTTTTAACTTGTTTTGGCTTTTCCCACCTACAAAATTTAGGATTTAGTTTAAGCAACATTTGTTATTCCTTCTTAGCCATTGTAGTGTGCAGCTGTTTTCAACAACTAAGCTCTGATACACTACATATCTCGCACCAAACATTAGACAAAGTTAGCAGTTAGCTGGTGAGCAAAGTGGAGCATTTAGCAGCTAATGTTCAGCATAAGGAGACAGAGGTTTTTCTCAGAAGTTGGTGGAAGTGTAAACAAGGCTAAAGGAAAGTGAATATTACATTTTTCATGTGGCCAAAAACCCTAATGTTATACCATATCTGCCAAAAGCGTAAATAGGAAACTGTTAGCTAACATGAAAGCTAGCAACTTGTGTTTTTAGCTTGTTTTTCTACCCCCAAGGTGCCAAAAAAAATCCATTAATGCAGCTTTAAAAAAGTAAACATTAGATTTATATTATCTTAATCTTCACTACTACATGTAATGTAACACATTAGTGACTTAAGTTTTCACATATTAAATAGTCTTTTCCTGCTTTTTTGGTAGTAATAAACAGGAGTTGTAAGCATGAGGAAGAAGAGTCATCCTTGCTGAACAGAAACACTGCCAACCCAAGACACTGAAAGATTAGCAACACATAAAGAAGAAAAGGAATAAAGGAAAAAAGAAGTACTTGTGCTGCCCACACTGTCTGACTGACAGCTGGTAATCAGTGGACCACTGAGCCAGAACGCTACAGCAGCCTGCTACTGAACCAGGGATGCTGAGCAATTTTTAAGAAATGACCTCATGGATGTGTAATTAACATGAGATGAAGTCATAGAAATTAGTGTCCTGGAGCTAAAATTAAAAGAAGAAAAAAATAGGTAGGAGCTGCTGGTAGACACTGTGTATCACATTAGATAGCAGTAGCATGACTGTACTACATGGAGACATCCTAATACTAGGCCTGATCTAATCTGGAATTTTGGGGCTAATATCGATACAGGGTTATTAATATATCGGCCAATAATAACATATGTACAGAATATATAGATAAACACACATTTTTTTGTATTGATCCCTCAAATGTAATGAAGGTATGATATTTCACAGTTTAACTATGAAATGACATCAGTGCACTACAATCGTAAAAAAAATCTTTGGGAATTTAATAACTAGGGTCAGCTATGAATAATAAAAAGTGTAACAAACAAAAGAAACATATGCATATATTAAACCCTAAAAGGGTCATCCATAAAATGCTGCCTATATAACTTTAGTAAATAAAAATATATATGTAGGCACATATTGGACAACATAAACCGATACCAACATATCTGTGATAGGTCAATATCTGCTGACTGATATATCAGTCGGGCTCGACCTAGTACTGCTTTAAATCTTTTTCTCCACTACAAGCATAAAGACTGAGGCTTTTTCAAAGGCCTTTGCACACATGTGGAGCTGCAGTTGTGTGGATGTGAAAATGCTCTCCTCAGGAAAAGGTCACAAAGGCCTAAAACACACATGTGCAGTTTAGTGCCTTTTAACACCTGGAATTGCTCAAACATTATATGGATTTGCTTGTAAGGGTCATAAAATATGACTTTTATGACTGTTTTAGGTTTAAAAGGTCTCATGTGATGATGGGAAATTAAGTCTATTTTTAATGCATGTAAAACACTGAATAATGGCATAAAATATACTATCCTGCTGTAAGTTTGGACCTTGAAAAACTGATTGAATAGCCTGGTATGCTTGTTCTGAGAATGCATGAGGTCAGTCAGACTATGTTTCTACTTCAGTTTACCATCATTTTTTATAATCTAAAGGTCAGGATTACAGCACCTTTTAATAAACCAAAGCAGATTATCCAGCTGCCGTACAGCACCCTGCAGGGAGCCTGTGGCATTTGAATAAGAACAGCTGATACACAACAATGCTGTGAGCCCATATGGAGGTGACAGGTAGGCTGGAGTTGACAACAGTTATGGTAAGATATGTACATTACAACAAGCCTACAGCTATTGCCAGGTTGGACTGTTATTTGCAGATAAATCAGATCCTTGTTGTTTGGATTTATGTGATAATGGCTCCAGCATGGATCATGGATTCTTTCCCTGCACGCCTATAATCTATTAGACTAGAACATGCAAGCGGCTCCATCTCCAGCGGTCATTCCTCTGCTCGTGTCTGCAGGCTGGATGGTGGATGTGTTCCACTCTCACGTCCTACCTGTGGAGCAGAACAGGTGACAGTGAATGTGCGCAACGACGGACACTCACCAACTGATTCAGCGCGCTTTGCCGAGGGGGGAAAAAAAGAAAGAAGAAGCAAGTCCGAAGTTGGAACTAGCCGCCAGCCACCATCTTCCACAGGGATGAAGGAGAAGAGAAAGTGAGGAGTGTGAGGGAGTCCGTCCGCTTCCCAGCGTTACACCGATTCATTACAGCTGACACGGCCGGAGCCGCTGCACAGTGGACTGTACAGAGCTGATCCCCACTTCACTGTGCGCTCATACCCAAGCAGCAGCAACAGGGAGGAGCATCAAGCTGCGCGCTGTGAGCTCTTAGGATACAGGAAACCCGAGGGACGGACCTTTCAAAGTTAAAGCATAAGCAGCTGTCTGGAAAAAGGAAATTAAGAAAACAGCTCCCATAATTTCCATGTACAGAACACGGCAGAACATGCAAATTATTAGGATGTAAATATAAAAGCAAATTATAAACATATCAAAATAACAGAATAACCTACAGAATATATGAATTTCACAATGTATTGGTTTGATAGAGATCAATACAATATGCTGGAGCCAAAAAAACAATTCCTGACCTGAAGCTCTCCAGTGTAGTAACAACAACACAATCTCAACAGTAAAAACAGAACATTAAGTCAACCAAGAAATACCATTCATCATGATGACACACTATTTTAACAAAATAGTGGGCCTAACTATAATTCACTCATTCAGTTACTCAAAATAGACACTATTTTACTATATTACTATAGAGTGCAGTGTGGTACAACTATCATCATTATTATTAGTAGTAGTAGTAGCCTATGAGTTGTATCATAAGTAGTAGTAGTGGTAGTAATAGTAGCATATTATTAGAGGGGCTTAAAGTATTTATTTTCAGTGTTTTGAGTCTTTGGTTTTTACTTTGAAGCGACAGCAGTACCGCTTCCTGCGTAATTCTCGCGAGCTCTCGCTGTTTCGTGTTGCCGCTGTTGCTCAAAGGTTCGTACCATTGTCTTGTCGGTAAGGGGTGCACCTTATCTCCACACTGTAATATTCAAACATGGAACCGCCTGTTTACCTGTCATTTGATCCAATCACTCACTAATTACCCTGCTCTCCTAACCCGCGCATATGCATATTTATCTCCTCCTCATCTATCGGCTCATAGAGGGGATAATAAAACCGAGGAACGTGTATTGTACATACTACCACCTTAAAATAGAAACATTGGTCCAGTAATAGCAGGAGAACGAATAATCAACAGTGTTTCCTGTATAAAAATGGCTTATTTTAATCACCAGGCTCTTACAGTGTCAGTATTTGTCTTTTATTTATCTTATTTGCTATCAGTTAATTAGAAACAAATGAGCCTATAAGCCTGTAAATGCGTCACTATATGAACTCACTGCCACCAACAGGCTGAAGAGCCATGGGAGAATAACAGGGAAAACACATCCTGCTGATAATACCACTCACAACTATAGACACATTATTATAGCAACATCCAATCTAAAGCAGAGCTCCATCATCCATGTAAACAGGAGCAGCCCCTTGAGAAATACCTGGACATTGGTATAACACTGTAATGAAGCTGTTCTCTGATTAACATCAAACTGATTAGTGCCCCTCCTTACTTTAAGAGAGATAGATAAAGAGAAGGAGAAGCTTCATCTTTTGCAGTGAAACGGATGATTCACAGGTGAACACCTTCGCTGTGTTTCTGAAGGTCAGACACACACACATACACACACACACACACAGATGGAGGCTTGGCCCCCCTGTTGCTTTCGACTCACCGTCTGACCTTCATCGTCTCGCATGTGTTGACTCACTGCCGGCCACTTCTGCTGAAACAAAATCATTATTATTCCTATTCGCCTCCAGTTTTTAAGGTGACTTTGAAATGGCTTTATTGTGCATGTAGGCTATTAGAGCTTTTACTAATCAATTCCCTTCAGTAGGGAAATATGAATACAGCTTCTAATGCATTATAAGGCTCCCACTGCTTTCTCCTTAACAAGTCTAAAAACATGTTTATGCAAGAAGAGGTCAGTTTAGTGGATGTTCAAAGATAGATGTACAAATTGTGCCTTTTTTATTGTATCTAATTCCGTCATTCTGATATATGATTGCGTCAGTGGGTTAAAATGTAACACACAGCTTATCTCAGTGCGTCAGTTTCAGTCTTTCTCTTACTCAGCATTCATTGTAAAGAGGTCCAGATTTTCAGACAACATTTTATCTAGATAAACCTCTTTATTGCAACAATATAATGGCTTATAGCTGCACAACTCACAGGCATGTTTACTGGTAGTCCATTGTTTATTGGGGACATTGCATTTAAGCTACAGGGCTGGGGACCACGTAAGATTCAGTAAAAAAAATGCAGGAAACCGTCAAAAAAGTTGAACTGCTTGCCAATTTTTGCTAGAACACAGTTTGATGTCATTCAACATGGTGCTACGTTGGCCAACTATGTAAGAGAGCAATCAGACCGGAGATGCTTCTGAGAAGAAGAACCTTGCTTATCCAGCCTGTCACCAACATGTAATACAGTAAAACATATGGAAAAGAACCATAGCATGCATGAATATCTAGGCTGCATCCAAAGAAAGACAGTTTCTAAGTTGTACTTTATGGTTTTAACCACTTTTTAAAACATGTTCCTTAAAGGTCAAATTCAGATCCAGCGTCACACCAAGATATTGCTGATCAGTCACTACGTCAATCCTTTCACCTTTGATGAGAATATCAACATTAGGAGGGACTTTGAACAGTTAGGTGATCAGAACAGGCGTCACAGAACCAGACTAGAGGAGCATAAGCAAGCAGGCAAGAGTCCAAAAGGAGGCAAAGGTAAAACATTTTTTTTTAAAAAGTAAGGTAGGTGTGACCCAACCGATGATATGGTGGTATCTTAAATGGTGATATGTTATGGTTCTTGGCAGGTTTTGAGAGCAGGTGTCCAAGTAGGTGATGAGGTATAGTAATATACTGTACACACTGGGGACCACTGCTGGACAGGGAGGGGATGGCAAGCTTTGAAATGACAGCAGAGTTCAATGACTGGCTGGCAAAGTGACAACAGAGGAACAGATGCCAAAAGATATGATTTTATTTGGCTGTGAACATGAAAGTTCAACCACACTGAACAAAGTCCAGTTTGACAGGAAAAGACTTCCTGCTGTATTTATTCATCTAATAGGAAGTTTATAAAGCGGTTAGAACTTTGTACTATCTACCAACAGCAGCAGAACCCCTGAGGAACATGTATGTTACACATATTAATATTTACTAGCAATGCAAACATTACAACTGAAAACAACATGATTATAATATCTGTATAATACATTTCCACAAAAAAAAACAATAAGAATATATACCTTTAACAGTAAGTTTTTCATTCTTATGTTTAGAACAATATGTGATGCTGCAAGAGGCAAAAACTACACACACACACACACACACACACACACACTCACACACACTCACACACAGATAGACACACACACACACTGAAAGGCAATTTAAGTAATATTATGCAAAAACACAAGAAATCAAATATGAACAACACAACTAATAAACACTTGAATAAAGTGATTGCAATGAACATTGATTACATTGGATACCCCATGCAATATCATATGTATTTTTCATCTAGTAAAATAGCAAAACAATTTGCAAAATTAATACAAGTAAATAATATAGTGTTTTTCTGTTGTGTTGGTATTATTCGATTCAAATATCTATATTATTCTTCTATTTCTATTCTCATTATGTTTGCTTTCTTTCTGTAAGTGACATGGATATAGTAATTCATGTGATTTTAGAATATCATTTATATATATATTTATATTTATATAATTTAGGCTACATGAGACGTTTGAGGATTCAAGCAAACACATCACGGAAACAGTCTATACAGTTCAGGAATGAGTTACATTACATACATAGTACATAGCCTATATGAGGAAATAAAGAATATAACATAATTAAACACAAGACTAAGGTTATGGGATGTTCTCGCTTTTGCGCATTGACATCCAATTGGTCAAACTTTTGGAGTGAAGACTCGCTGAGCCAATCATAGCCTGGGTGTGAGATTACACAGACTCCTTATGACCAAGCATGTTATTGACAGGCACGCCCTGTATGAAGTCAACTCACTGATGTGAGCCACCCGAATTTACCCGAATACTGTCGGAGGTTGGAAGAAATATCCGTCAAAATAAAATAGCGTCAACACAGACTGTGTCAACAACACCTTTATATGTTATTCCGTGCATTCGTTGCCTTCCATATAGATATATATATCCCCTAAAATACACAAATATACAAACTGGAACAACATACATATCGTTAGTGTGTATGTTTAATAGTCAATCAAGTGCACATGAGCTGTAAAGCTTTTATTTTGAACGGACTAGAGGGATCTCCGTGGGTTGATTTAAAAAGACTTGACGGCGCCATTTTGTTTGAGTTTCTTCCTGAAGTTTGTGAATTTGTACGACTTCCATCCAAATAGTGAATTAAAACCATCATGGGTGCTTGTTTGGCGCTGGGTTCAATTGGGAGCTGTGTAAGTAAACATTTACAGGTTGTAATGTTGATACATATACTACATAAACGTGGTGTTTTAAACAGTTTTCTCGACTAATGTACCTTAGCTAGGTCAGGCGTTTATTAGCTAAGACGACGTTTGGTGTTTTGGTTTCGACTCAACGTCATGTGAAACTAGAGATACAAATCTGATATTTTATTGATAAACGCGTTTGTACGTGTCTCATGTGGCTTTACCATGGGCTTTACATGTACTCTTAAGTTGAAAAGTAGTTACTGTTAAATTCGGCATAACACGCCACAACGTAAAAACAACCAACAAACCTGTTAACACATAATACATGTGTTTTAAGCGTTAACGTTACAGTTTATAACGTTATTCGTCCTCTTCTAGTGGAAAATTGTGAAAATAAGCGCCCCTTTATTTTTTTAAATGAATAAAGTGGTGGTGTTATCAAGTTGACTTACACAAGACCGACTTGTCAAACATGTTTTACTACATTACGTTTTAAGTTGAGATGCATGAATTTCCAGATTTTTGAATGGAGTTTGGTGTGAGAGCAGGGGCCTTGGCGCTGTGCTTTAACTTTATTTTAAGGTCTTTTATAAACTATTTTGTCTATTTGCGGTTTATAATCAGTGTATGTAAACAATGTAAACCTGTTTAATGTGAAAGTTATTTTCCAAAAAAATGCAACACTTCCGGCTTTTACTCAAGGATCCTACGCCTTTCCAGTTGAACTTGGACCCCCCCTACTTTTACCTTGTCAAAAATCAGTAGATTAATTTAATATGAATATACTTCATATCATCATCTATAATTTTAGTGTTTTAATAGATTCTAATATGTGATCTGGGACCAAACGTTTTCTTCTGGATGTAATTATAAAATGCACCCATCATTTAGTGAGATCAGTGTCAAAACACCTAAAAGGCACCAGAATACAGGAAATTACATCATATCTGTTAAAAATGTTCTGGGGGAGGACCATTTGTTAAACTACTTAAATTAAGTCATGGAAATGAGGTAAAATATTATGGGATAGTTATGGAAAAGTTTTGAAAATTCAATGGTAAAAATGTGTGGGAACCCTGGATACACATCCATTGCTCCGTCAACTTCTAAGCATCAAACAAGGGAAGGATATGATTTCCAACACACTGACTACTCCTCAGATTACAATCTAATAAAGTCACTGAAAAAACAGCTCAAGTAGGCAATCCCCAAACACTTGAGTGTCTGTGTGAGAAGGACACCAGTGATGGAGGCCACCAGCTGCCTCTCTTTATTACAGCTGTGGCCCGGGTGCTCAGCTGAGACATTCTCAAATAACATCTGGGCTAGTTTCTGCCAGAGGGTAAGACTCAGAAACAATCTGTGATCCAGTGAGACCAAAACAAGCCAAACACAAACTGAAGCTTTGCAGCATCATCCTCTAGGGATGCTTCTGTGCAGCTGGACCCTGAAGGAAGGCTGGTACAAAATCCAGAGAAATCCTTAAGAAAATATGACTTAAGTCTGCCAGAGAGCTGTGAATTTAGAAGATTTACTCGACTTTAAGATGGTTTAAAACATGAAACATGTCCTGGAGTGTCCAGATCTCCATCCAAAGCAGTGTTCATGGCAGGATTTTGACAGTTACATTATATTCACTGTCTCCATCCAACCTGTCAGAGCTGGAGAAGGTCTGCAGAGAAGAGAGCCAACACACACTGATTGCCTCCCACTGTACTTTGTTTTTGTTTGTTTTGTTTGTTTTTTTTTGGGGGGGGGGGGGGGGGGCAGCATGTTAAAATTTAAATAAGCTTTATTGGCATGACAACTCAGAAATCAGTGTTGCCAGTGCTTTACAGAGATGATAAAAGAAATATCAACAAACATATCAAATATGATATTGTAAATATATACCTTTTTTCCCCACAGAGGTAATCACACAGAAACATGTATCACACAGCTTGTTTCTCTTAGTTTTTGACAGTACTGAACATTTCTTACAGCTATTGCTATTGCTGCACACTGACTCCTCTCCCCACATAGATGGAGCAGATTCTATAAATTGGGGAGATGGCTAACCTCAGGATATATATTATTTATTATCCACATCTGAGCTTGAGTACAGGTACCAAAACCTTTTTTTGTACCTTATTTTGAGAAATGAACATGTTTCTAAAACCAAAGCAACTGTTTTAATCATCATTTAACTGTTTCAGCTCTTTTACATGCTGGAGTCCGGCTCGTCAGATGTGAGGATTTGCTGCTTGTCTGTCATATTTGGCAGTAAAGTTCATATTTTTTAGTTGTGAGATATACATACAAACTAAAGAAATCACTGTGGACTGAATGTTTTCACTATTCTTTTTAACATTTTATAAATTAAAGCAATTATTCAACTGAGTGAGACATGAAAATAATCAAGCATTTCCTGTTAAACTGTTTAAATACAAGAAGCTGTACAAGAACTTCCAAATAAAGTGCAGTCTGAGCCAAATGCACAAATCTGAGAGCTTTCAGTACTTGTGTTGTGATACTGTGTGATTGGTCCACACCAAATAAGAGCCATTGTTCCACACCCAGCTCTATTTAATATGGAAAAAAGGAAAACAAGAAAAAAGGCACTAAATGCCACTGTAATGTTTTTTTGTGTAGCTGTTCTCCGTCATGTTTTAAAGAGTTGTTTTATTGCCATGGCACATGATGCGGTTCACAGTTCGATCTGAACCATGGAAACTATGATTCTCCTCGTCACGGCTGCACTCTTTACACCCAGGGCCTGTGTACTCTGCTGCACACTCATATTTAGTGAAGGATGACTGATCTGAGCCACAGTCACCTCTCAGCAGTCTCTATGTGAATCAAGTAGGAATCCTCCGTGATCCCGTTCACAGCTCCGGATCAGAGACGGGAGAGATTTGCAAAGACGGCGGCGGCTCTAATCACGAGACCGATCGCTGCCGCCGTGAATCATCATTTGTCTCTTGCTTTCCTGGAAGCGTGCAGGACGAGAAATATGGTTGCCGTGACAGCACACACAATGTTTGTTATGTTGTTTAGTTGTTTTTTTTTCTCCCTCCCTACATCCACAGTCGTTCCAAACCATGCATGCATTATCCTGATTATCCCACACCACAGCAGCTCTGTCCCTGAGACTCATCTAATATGAATCTGCTAATTCTCTCCCCTTGTCTCTTTACTCCAGGCGTCCTGTTTGTGCGGCTCGGCCTCCTGCCTCCTGTCATCATGCTGCCCTTCAACGTACAACTCCACCATGAGCCGGCTGGCTTTCTCCTTCCTGCTGATGCTCGGGACTCTGGTGTCGGTCATTATGATCCTGCCAGGCATGGAGGAACATCTTAAAAAGGTACATTAGATAAGACCGGATTAGATCAAGTGTAATTGGGAGTGCTGGGCTGCTGCATCAGCCACTATCAATCTTTTTATAAGGCCCAAGTTTGCTCAACCAACATCTCATTTCCTATTCAAGAAAAACATGGTTTCACAAGGCTGTAAACCAGCAACAGTGACATAACAGATGAGCTGTTTGTTTGTTTTTTAATAACCAGGATTGATTGTTTAATTAAAAAAAAAAGATTGTCAGTATCACAGAGTGCTGTCTTCACTCATTTTTTCCTTGTGTGTATGTTCACATGTCAGATTCCAGGTTTCTGTCGAGGCGGCTCGTCCATACCTGGTATAGAAAACAAGGTGGACTGTGATGTCATCGTTGGCTACAAGTCAGTGTACCGCATGTGCTTCGCCATGGCCTGCTTCTTCTTCCTCTTCTCCATCATCATGATCCGAGTGCGCAGCAGCAAAGACCCCCGAGCCGCCCTCCAAAATGGGTTTGTACCAACTGCAGCTTCAGGACCACAGCTCTGTGTAATGACGGCGTGCTGCACTCTGGTGGCCAAACACCACTACTGCACCACTAAGATATTGTCTGTGCTTGCAGTGAAACCTGTTTGTTCTGCACATACTCAGCATAACTTTACTTTTTTCTTTTCAGTTTCTGGTTCTTCAAGTTTCTGGCGCTGGTCGGCATCACTGTGGGAGCTTTCTTCATTCCAGATGGAGAGTTTACTACAGGTAGAATGTGTGTTTGTGTCAAAAGAACGTCAACACAGTGTGTTTGAACGACTGATCGAAAACTATGAAGTCACAGCTAGCCACAAATGCTTTCTCAGAATCATACTGTCTGGTTTTTGTCCTTTTTTTGTTGTCAGTTTTAAATCAAATTTAAATAATCATTTTTTGTGTGTTTGTTTGTTTGTTTGTTTTGGCAACGTTTTTTCGGCAGCTTGAAACATTTAGCATTTTTTAGGACTTAAGTTTCTTTCTTTACATGAAAAGAAGAGTTTGGTACAAAAATACACCCTGAAGTAACACTAATTTATCTGCACTTTTTTTTTTCAATTAAACAATTCATCATTTTGTGACAAAACATATCTCTTGTCCAGTCATCAGCCCAAAACTCAAATCTATCAAGTAAAAGTGTCGATTCCTCACATTTGAGAAGCTGGAACCAACGAATTGTCTAAAACAAGTATTTGATTATCAAAATAGTTGCTGATTAATCTTCTGTCAGTTGATTAATCAATAAATTGTTGCAGCTCTTTAAAAAAATGTATTTATGTTCTTTGACATTAGAGTAAAATAAGTAAACTAAGTAAATTAAAGTCAGAATTGTTGCGATATGACCAAAATGTCATATCCTGATATAGGTAATTTCATATCCCCATAATGATATACCCATCCAATCTATCTATTATCAATGCAATCTGCACAAAAGATGGACAGACTCCAAATGATGCAAAATGCTTCCATAAAAGTGTGATTTGCATCACAACTAAATAAAAAACAGAGCTAAATATGAACCACCATCTCTCGTCATACAATGTATATCAGCATATCGCACAACCCTAAGCTTGGTTATCATGTGTTAAAGTATTGAACATTTTCAGACAGTAAAGCAGCTCCAGTAACAGCAAGAGGTTTTTGAAGGCTGGTGGTCCACGTGTTGCTCTGTGTTTAATCTTCTGAAAAGCTTTTTGTTGGTTTCTTGGCAATTAACCTCCTTATGAATGTTCCTGTCATTGCACCACCTAATCACCTTCTAAACAAATGTCCTCAACCCTCTTCTGTCTCATCACAGTGTGGTATTATTTCGGTGCCGTTGGTTCTTTCATCTTCATCATCATCCAGCTCATCCTGCTCGTAGACTTCGCCCACTCCTGGAACCAATCCTGGCTGGCGAAGGCAGTGGAAGGAAATGAGAAATGCTGGTTTGCAGGTAGAAAGGCAACAAACACTTGAAGTACACGTGTGGTGGTGGTGAATATACAGTATATACACTACATAAACTGCACCATGTGAGAAATAAATAACACTGATTGAACTACATGGAAAAAGGCCAGTGTTCATATAAAATAACTTGAAATGACAAACTGATCCTGTCATCAGACATCAGTCATTTGAATATTTAACAGTTTCTCTTGTTTTTTTCTCTCAGCTCTGCTGTCCTTCACCATCGCTTTCTATTCCCTGGCGTTCACTGCTGTCGTGCTCTTTTTCGTGTTTTACACCCAACCTGATAACTGCACAGAGCACAAGGTCTTCATCAGCCTCAACCTCATATTCTGCATCATTGTGTCCATCGTGTCCATTTTGCCTAAAGTTCAGGTAATGTAGATGTTTTAGAGGCCAGATGCTATTGGTTTTTTTTTCATATGGGAGCTACTAATCATTGATACTTTATACCCTGGTCTTCCTCTTTCTACCGCAATATGCTACTGCAGTAGTGGAGAGCAGCTTGTTTTACTGGCACTACGTTATTTATTTTCCATCTCATCCCCTACCATCTCCTCCACAGGAAGCTCAGCCCAGCTCAGGCCTGCTCCAGGCCTCCCTCATCTCCCTCTACACCATGTATGTCACCTGGTCAGCCATGACCAACAATCCCGGTAAGTCCAGGCAGTCTGAGTCACTACACATCAGCATTTTATTCATAACTCAAAATGGATAACTTCAATATTATTAGCTGTCCACATTGTGTTCTTTGTTTCCCAACTCAGACAAGCAGTGTAACCCCAGTCTGTTGAGTCTGGTCAAGCCCAGCAGTCCAACACCTCCACCTTTACCTGCTTCCCCTACCACAGCTCACTCAAGTGTCCAGTGGTGGGATGCACAGGGCGTCGTGGGATTGATCATTTTCCTGTTGTGTACTCTTTACGCCAGGTAGTGTACTGTTAAAACTATGATCTTCACGACATGCATCCTGGATATTAATATTGTTCTCTGACAGCACACAACCAAATAGCAGGAGGCACGTATCTCAGATGTTTTCACGTCCTATAATCTGCTACTGTATGTCAATACGAGTTCCTGTGATCTCGCCTGCCACAGCATCCGATCTTCCAACAACTCCCAGGTGAACAAGCTGATGCAGACTGAGGAGGGCCAGGGTCTGACCGCTAACGAAGAGGTGGGAAGTGAAGACGGAGTCCGACGGGCCATAGACAACGAAGAAGAGGGCGTCACCTACAGCTACTCCTTCTTCCACTTCAGCCTCTTTCTGGCCTCCCTCTACATCATGATGACTCTCACTAACTGGTACAAGTAAGTGTCCTCCCATGTTGCCTCACCTCATCACTAACTCCCGCAATTAGGCCGAGCTCTCTCTGACTTTGTTCTTGGCTCTGTAGGCCCAACACCGACAGCACGGCCATGCAGAGTTCCATGCCGGCCGTGTGGGTGAAGATCGGCTCCAGCTGGATCGGCTTGGCCCTCTACCTCTGGACCCTGGTGGCCCCGCTGGTGCTCCCCGACAGAGACTTCAACTAAAACGGTGAAGTCTAACTATAGGTGGTTGCTAGCCTCTCGCCATTTGCACCATTTGGAAAAAGAAAGCTTAAAGTAGTCCTGCTTGATGCTTTGAGGTAGTCACAGCTCCACATTTAAGGTTGGGGTTTTAAATGGTGATATGCTTTGTTGTAGACTTTAGTCACTGTACATCTTACCTAAATGTTTATCCTTGTGGCTTAAACGAGTTTAAATGAGCAGTTTTGCAGAAACACAAGATTGTAAGAGTTGAGCTTTAATCTCACATTCCACTTTCTTATCTCAGGTTATTTTTAAAATTCTCTTTTCTTTACTGTTACAATATATTAAAATTAAGAGCACTAAGCGCCTTTTTTTATAGGACAAGACCAAATGAAACTGTCCAGAATTGTTTTCTTTCACTACAGACTTTTATATTTTGAAATCATTCCACTTCAATTAGTTTAAGCTAATGCCAAAATTTGAGAGAAACTTTTTGAAATGATAGATTTTTATTGCTCAGCATCATTCTAGCACACGGTTGAAGTGCCTTCTTATATTTTGCACACAAAACCTATTAAGAGGAACCATTGTTTTATATCTTTAATTGTTAATATGGCATATCATGATGTTGTTTCTTCCATATATGCACCTTTTATGATAATCAACCAATAAAGCTGAAAAAGAAAAAGGCACCAGCTCTGGTCTGTAGGTGGTGCTGTTGTTCTTCAAAATTACAATGTTTTTTTTTCTTGTTGTTATTGTTGCTGGATTTCATGATAGATAACTGATGTAGACAAACTGTATGTGTGCTGCAGGCTCTCTAAACCTACATATGAATCTGGTCTTCTTCTTCTAGACACACTACAGAGTGAATTAGTCGATGTTTTCTCCAGAAACTGTGAACATAATGTCATCAAGTCTCGGTCTGCAGGGACTTCCAAATGCTTCACTGCCCCCCCTCCTCCCTATTAATCACATGATTCTGCTAAAATGTGATTTATTGTGTTCCCTCAATGCAGGATTCCCTAGTGCGCACGCACACACACACACACACACACACACACACACACACTCTCTTGGCAAGTAATGTAGAGGCAATGTGCTTTCCCCTTATCACAAGATCAGCATGAGCAGAGGGGCTGAACACAACACTTCATTATACTTCAAAATATTCATTCAGGGCTTTAGCTGCTGGGGAAGAAAGACATAATACTGACTTCTGAAGTCTGGTATACCTGCAATATTACCGTGCACATTTCCGCTTACTAAATAATGGAAATTTTCCTTAAACATAGGATATCCTCAATGACTTTCAGCCATCACAGTAATCCCTTTAGAATCCCAGACAAAACCAACAGTATATGCACCAGACATGTTTCTGCGGTTGTTTATGTCACAGTCTGATAAAAGAAATGCATTCTCAATACTTCTAATGCACCACATAAACCAAATTATTGGATTAAAAGGCTACTGCATCAGTTTAGTACTGCAATTCCACACAGCCAGGAATCTCAGGAGGAAGATTTAGATACAATTCTCAAAATCAAAACAGCAGTGACTAAGATAACCACATTTTGAGTCTCTATTAATGGTCAAGTTCCCAAAGACACTACATTTCCCATAATGCAAGCATCAACAGACTCTCAATGCCTGGAAAAACTCTGCACCTCCACTTTGAAACACAGTCTTTTTCTTCTATGATTTAAAGCCAACATAACCCCCATGACATCATCAGGGGACATTTTTTTAGATGTATCTTTTTTTTATAAAGTTTAGATAACTCAATTGCTTTCATTCCTTTCAATTCATTATTCAGTCTGATAGGTTGTTATTTCTCAAGCAGCATTGTTCTCTAGGATAAATACATATTTTTCCCCATTGGTTGAAGAAATAAACTACCTGTCCCCAATTGCTGTCACCATGCCGTCTTTGTGGCCATTTGTCCGGCTCTGGCACAAAAATACGATTCCCCACATTGTTCAATAAATAACTTGACCTTATTTCTAAGTCCAATTTGATGGGATTTAAAAAAAAAAAAAAAAAAAGAAGTCAAAACACAGTAAGGATAAAACGAAAAAAGAACACAACAGGAGGCAGTGAGGGCGAGTGTTCCCTCTAAGCTGATAGGTTTGTTGACACACAGAACATCAAGCAGGGTAATTTAGCACAGTCACCGGTTACATCAATAAATCTGTCATTGGTGTGCTTTGTCTCTAGAAACTCATCCTGCTCATGTTTGTAGGGCTTAACATTTTGATAGCAGATGACATTAGATGCTGGGCTAACACTCAGGTCATCTATAAACAGCGTATTCTCGCCTAATTTTGGGATTTGACCCGCTTTGGTATGGGTGACGGCGACAGTGACAGCGGTAGTCCCCGGCCCAGCTGTGAGCAGCAGGCCGACCTAATGCCGTTACATAATGCCAAATGAGGCTCCGATCAGTTGCATAAGCCAGTTAAAGGATCATACTCTCATCTGGGGCTCCACTCTTCTCTGTGCTGCTGTGCGGTTTGGTCCCTGCCCTACCCTCGAGGGATCTTCACCACCATCACCATCACTATCATCATCATCATCACCTTCAGGCTCATCAACAGCAACTTCACCCTCCTCGTCCTCCTCGGAGAGTTGGACGTACCTGGCAACCCAGGTGGAAAAAACAAACTAAATGGAGCCCTGACACATAAATGAATAGGCAGCCCCAAAAGTCTTCATTAGATGAGTGTATGGTGTTCATCTCATACTTGTTATCACAGGTGTGTGAGAGACAGACAATAATTATAATAATAATAATACTAATAGGACAAAGTACAGAATATGATGTGTGTGGTTAGGTGTTATAAGGAAATGGTTTACATTTTAGATTTCAATATTCAAATCTATAAATGGACACTGTTGTCCTGATGCTCTCAGTGCGGTTTGAGAGACTTTTTCTAGGACAGAGTTAATATTCACAGATATAAAAACAGTACTAATAATAACCATAAAATGTTTGTGTGACTATCCTTAAATTAGGATAAAGGTTTCAAGGGGTTTCTGTCGCTGGCAGTAAGTCAAGCTGGCCTGAATCAGACACATTCAAACCAGAATCTATGCAAGTTTGCTTTCAGAATAATGGCACAGAAATGTGACTTATGGACCCAAAGTTATTATTTAACTGCTCTATTCATTCTCATATGATTCATGACATTATATTACACATTATTTATCATATTAATAGATTGAAGGTGTAACTTAAGCTGTACTGTCATTGTATCTATAGTAGAGCCTGACTGATATATTGGTCAGCCGATATTGACCTATCACAGAGATATAGGTATCGATAAATATGTTTTCTGATATGAACAGATTTTTTTCAATTATTATTTAGAATTAAATAGGTAGCATTTTATGTATATTTGGCCCTTTTTCTTAATTCACGTTTAATATATGTTGTTTTTTGTTTGTTCTGCACTTCTTTTTTCCCCAATTCATTGCTAATTCTAATTATTAAATCTATTAAAACTATCTGTTTTAGTGCACTGATGTCATTTTATATAAAAAGGTTTATTGTTAAACTGTTAAATATACCTTTATCACATTTAAGGCATCATTACAAAAACTGTTTATCTATATGTTCTGTACGTATAATATTGTCAACCGAAATCTATATTGGAATTTTTTTTATATATATATCAGTATCGGCACAGGCCCCAAAAATCCAGTATTGGTCGCTCTCTATTATACAGTAAAGAACACTATTTTTAATGGAGCATAAATCCTATCTATTTGGGGCTATATCATACTTTATTTTAAAGTGACAGTTCACCCCAAAATCATACACATTTATACTCTTACCTGTAGTGCTATTTACTCATTTAGATCGTTATGGTGTGAGTTGCTTAGTTTTGGAGATATTAGTCATAGAGATGTTTTACACCTGCCAACCATTGGATAGATACATGCTTCCTTCTGTGGAGTGATACGGTTGGCAGGTGTGATATGGATAAATAGCACTACAGATAGGAAAAATGTGTATTTTTGATTTATTTTGTGCTGAACTGTCCCTTTTAAAATAGGTATGGCCGGAAGTGTTGTGTTTTCTTTTTACCGGACATTGACAGCAGTGATGCTGGCGCGTTGGCAAATTGCAGCATCAACTTTCGAGAGGATTCATTCCATCCCACAACCAGCAGAGCATCTGGACTGGAGCTCCCAGCTGTTACAGCCGGTAACAACTTCTCTTTAACAGTGTGGTAATAGAGACAGACGTATATGACCGGACAGAGAGCCACATATCAGCGGGAGGTGATGGTATAAAAATGAGCAGAACTACTGTTAATTGAGGGGTGTTGTATGAGGTGTTGCTGAAGATGCCAGTAACAAGCGGGCGAGCTTTTAAATAGGGCGTTTCCGGTCTACCGTTGGCTATTTAAACATGATGCAGTGAATGAACTGTTAAGCTTAATGTGGTTGTATTTACAACAGTGCTTGGAGTTTACAAATAGACTCAAAGACAGCTCAGATATTCAGTTTTTCAGTTACGCTAAACGTCGTCAACAACTCCCGAGGCTCACATTTCCGCCTTTACTCTGAAGGCCACATGTGAACATTTCCTGTGTGGTCTTGATGAAGCGCTGCTAGCTTGACGCAGCTGCTGAAGCTTGTGGCCGCACCGCAGAGAAGTGAAGTTGAGCATCCTGCAGGTAACGTAAGCTCATACACGGTGTCAGCGAGGCATTGTTGGAAATATTATAACGCAATGCGTAGCTTTGTTTTAATTGCAACATTTTGACATGGCGTGGAAGGACGGGTGATATCATTTAGCATGCTTTTTTTCTTGTCGCTATTTCAGCACAATGAGAAGATAAAATGTAGCTATCGAATAGCATAGCCGAAGCTAAGAGGAGATGTTGTCGTTTTTCTCTAATGTGTTTGGTTATCATGTTAGACTGGTCCTGGGCTGGTCCATTCCCCCAAAACTGCCTTCATTCATTGTCTGTGACAGGGAGGAGGAGGAGGAGGTGGTGGTGGTGGTGATGGTGAGCTGCGGTAAGTCAGCCGGAGTCTGACAAAACAAGACAGGAAGTGTGGCGCCTTCAAAATAATGTTTTGAATTCTGTGTGTAATATATTTGCAGTTGGGCGTGTAGCGCAGAAGAACAGAGGTGATGTTAAAATTACATTAAAAACGCTGCTTTTAATCACAGAGCGGAACTAGACTGAAAGAATGAATAGAAGTGGTAGTTGTTATGATGCAGTTTTATTTTGGAAACGCTTCATTTTTGGGGGGGTTGGTCCTTTTTTTCTTAACTTGACGTTGATTTCGGTGGCTGGACTGTACGGTTCGGTCGGTGTGTGGCATCATGTAGAGAAACTGGAGTAGTGTGGCTGCATGTCCCCCAGGTGCTCTGTTCATAGATAATGTGTTATAGACTGCTGCTGCTGCTGCTGCTAGAAAGCACAGTGTAGCAGCCCCCCGCTTATTACCAGTTACCCCATTTAACCCCCCACCACCACCCCCCTCTCCTATATGAGGCTATTTTACACAGGTGTGTGTGTGTCTGCTTTGCTCATGTTCATCTAATTCTTGACTGTTTTTGTTGTAGTGGTCGCTACGAGCCTCGTTTGTAGCCGAACTCCATTCAAAAAATCTGACACTTTAATGCATTTCATTAATTTAGCTGTGAGCGCGCATGTCAGTTAACAACTCCAGCTGTTTTTTTCAATTAGGCTACTGGTATTTTGGCACAAAGATGCCACCAACACTCCTCTTATTAAAATCCCCCCTTTTTTCTTACTCCATTCAGTCTCCACCGAGTGACAATTTTTAATGCATATTTATTGAACACATGAATGCCGAATAAACAAAGGGGCTTTCAATGTTTATATAATATAATTATTTTGTGGTGTTTAATGTACGCATCTTGTTGAGAAACGTATTTAATCTAAAATGTGTGATTTTTATAACGTAGTCTGGCGCTGCTGCTGCTTTTCGCTCGCGCAACAGAAAGCGTCGTTAACCTCTCGGCTGCCACGCGGCTCGGACATGTCTGCACTAACCTGCCGCGAGCACTTCAACAAGAATGACATCATGCGCGTGAGAAAAAAACAGTTCCGTTCATGGGGCCGCGGGAACTAAAATCGCCAATAATATTACATAATCACACCCCAGCTTCCATTGGTGGGTGGGTTGATCTGGATGTCTGTGTAGCGGCCAAGTGGATAAGCTGTAACGTTCCCGTGTTATTTCCCGTGTTTTCTGAAATCCAAACAACAGGATGTAGAGGAGGATGCTGCTCACAAAGAGCAAGAGAATGACCTACTGTACTCATGAAGCCTCTTCATTGCAATGATGCCCGCTGGATTAGAGGGCATCTGAGGACAGCCGGGGCTCGTAACGCCGCTGTGCTGCAAAGACACTTGATACAACAGGGTGTTTTTCTTTTTCTTTCTTTTTTCTCCATGTGAATGTGATTGGTTTATTACAAGATTTAGAATAAGCTCACTCTCTAGAGGCACAGCACATGTTTTGGCCATATAAAGCGGAGTAATGATGTGGATACGCAGCGTTTGATCAATATGATAAATCGCCTGTTATCAAGCTGTGAAAAAGCATCGGTCGTGGATGCAAGAAATTATCATTAATATTAGTTTTCATTATTGATTCATCTGTTGGTCATGTGTTTAGCGCATTTAATTTATAAAAAAAAGAAATACATGAAAAAAACGTTTTTAAAAAATACCATCACCATTTCCCATAGCCCAGCTGATGTCTTTGCATGATATTGATTTATGTATTATATTATGTGACATATTTGTAATATATTGATTTTATTGACAGTGATATAAAACTGAGAAAGTCTGCTAATTTTCACACTGAAAAATGTTTCAAATGATCAAACCAGAAAGTCTTAATTTACCTACTAAATATGCCTTTTAATTAGGTTGATTGATCACACAGAACAGAAGCATACAGTAACCACACATCTATTTCAATATCTGCAGCTAACAATTATTATCATTATCTATTAATCTGTCCATTAGTCAGTTTTGAACCACAGATCTCATCCATAGTTGATCTGACTGATCAACAAATGTGTGATTAAACCTTGATTAAAGTTTCAGAGAGCAGAGAGAGTGTATATTTTAGCTTTTACACCACTAAACATCTACTATCACACAATATCATGTCCTATTTGACCTAAGACATGTAAATATAACATAGCAATAATTATTTAAATGTATTTTATGTAAAGTGAAAATGATAAGACATTTATGGAAGTGTGGGGTTTATTGTATAATCATTAGAGCCATCAGTCTTCACTGCTACATCATAAAAAGAATGATTCAAACTATGAACTATTCATTTAACATAAACACATGTCAATAGATGTGGCTCAAATCTGACCCAGAACAGACTCACTCAACAGACATTTGTAGCACTTATACAAAAACTTTTTTTTCTTTTTTAAATATTTTAATTTTTGTGTATTTATTTTAGTAATAGTCATCACATTTCAGGATATATTTGGGGTGTTTTTACAGCTGTCAAATGCCAAAATGGGTCAAATTTAACCCAAACAGTACGTAAAGGTATTTATTAGTTTTTTGGTCTATAAGTGGTAAAACATGTCTCTGCCTCTTTAAGCCAAATGTGATGTCCTCAAATGTCTTCTATTGTCCTGATCAATAGTCCACAACCCAAAGATATTCAATTTACTGTCATAAAGGACTGAAGACACCACAAAATATTCACATTTGAGAAGCTGGAATCAAAAGAATTTGACTTTTTTTACCCAAAAAGATTAATTAATAATCAAAATAGTGAGCAAGCAATTCAATTAAATAATCGACCAATCATTGCAGCTGTAAGTGGTCTACAAAAATAAAAAGTATGTTTAAGTATAAAATGTGCAATGTGCATTGGTTTGTTTAATGTTGATAGGAAGCAGTCATGCATGACACATACAGAGATGACTCATTTCTTAATGGATTAGCAGTTTTACAGTAGAGGTTTGGTGTTCTTCATCCCTATAATCTCATCATCCTCAGTCCTGCTGTTGTGAATCTGAAGAGAAACTTGATCCTGAGCTGCCTCTCTGTGTCACACTGTCCACATTTCTGGCATTCTTTTGTCACACCGTGTCCTCTTCGACAGGGAACCTCTGTCCTCAGAGACTCGGTGGAAAAGCCGGCGGCTGTGACTCTTGGTTGTTTATTATCATTTTTCTTTCCTCGCTGTCGTCCTTCACCTCGGGAAGAGTGCACAGGGGACATAGCTGCTGGTGTGTGTGTGTGTGTGTGTGCGCGCCATCAGTCAGGTTTGATGCTGTGTTCCTGCATCAATCACTCAAACACATGATGAACAGCAGGCAGATCCTGTTTATGTAGTTGACATTGATCTCATGAACCCTTAGAAAACACAATGTATTCTTTATGTCACAAAGCTGAGCATGTACGAAGCCCTGTCACAATAATTATCCGCTTATCGTACATAGTGTAATTATCAATATCATTACTCATCATCATATCATACATGGACATGACCTCTATCATTTTTCTGACCTCAGTATTGCGTCTGTCGTCCAATAAAAGCAATTTAACAAGCTTAGTTTACTTAGTATGAGGAGTATTAGTCACTCTGTGGACATAGTTGGGTACCGGGGGCTCTGAGGGAGCTTTTTAAAAATCAAAATGTTTCCAAATCACGCCATCGAGTTGCATTATGGGAGGTGTAGGATGTAGTGTTTTTGAGCCTGAGACTAAAAGTACTGATATCTCGGCCTCTGCTTTGTTGATTTTAATCTTTAATGTGACTTTTGTGAGTACCTACATTTTATGGAATACCTCTTTAAAGTGGTACTATGCAACTTTCACCTTTTTTTTTATCCATCTTTATTGTTTATCGCTCATTGTTTCAATGGTTTTCCTCGTACGTACTCTTTCCCTTTCGTGTTTTCTTTTTGTTGATGTGTTGTCTCTATTTAACCACGTTGAATATAGCATTGACTGTTCACTTGAACTACCTATTTTCATTTCAATTTGTTGAAAACCACCAATAGAAAAGCTCTCATTGCTTGGATAGAGGTTGAATCATTATCGTTTTATACCAGTAAACCACGAAGAGTAGCAAACGAAAAACTGATTTGGTAAACAAAATCTTGCTGCGAGGCATCTTACCGGCACTTGGACGGGACTTCCAGCGTATCGAGCATAAACAAAACCATCATCACCCACACTGTACTTCCTGTTAGCTTGTAACGCGTCCCTGTAGGCCAGCGTCGCCCAATGTAGTCACGGCTGCTAACGCGAGAGGACAATGGCCTCACTGTGGCTCTGATAGGCCCAGAGCCCAAACTGCTCTCACCGTGTTTGCCGGCGGAGCCAGAACGGTGCGTGTGGTTTCTCGACACTGGACGCGAGCCGCGGAGCTCAAAAGACAAGCAGTCTCACAGTGGACGCTTTGCCCCGGCTCATAACACATACAGCGGTGGTACGGTAAACATTTCTGCGGTGAGAAGAGTCTCAGAGTGTGTCCTGAAGTCCCAGGGAGAGCTGTTGCATCATGAAATGGCACATACACTCTTCAGTTTTTTGGCTACGGCCCTGTCAAAGGTCTCTCTGTTCAGCCAAGGGCAGCGGAGCCGGGGGGCAGGGGGGGACAACATTGATATTCATGCAGCTTGTTCTGAAGGAGTCACCAGCGGGCGCCTCATCCCTCAACTGTCAGTCATTACAGTGTCCTTGGTAGCAGGTGAAATGTGAAGGACTGTGTGTGTAGGGCTTCACTAATGTTGTACATATCAGTCTTCAGGCACTTAGAAAAGGGAGGAAATGTGAAGCAAAACACACAACCTGAACCTTTTATTGAAACATCAAACTGACAGTAGTACAGGTGAGGCAGTGGAGAACATGTGGAGTCATCCTTCATGAGTTTACCAATCTGAATCCTTCCAGGACAAACTGAAATATATGGATGACATCAGGAAAAAGATGTTTCACCTGATTCCAGTATTAACCATGTAAACATAAGAGGTGAATAATATTTCCCGTACTACATTTCAACAGCAGATGTTGGCAGCAGATGCAACAAAGGTCACCAGCTGGACCTGAAATGAGTCTGCTGGGATTTAGCTCAATAGGCTATTTGGTAGCCAGGCTAGCTTGTCTCTTTGTACTTTTAGAGGGTGATTTAATTGGGTGATTTTGTTTTTTTTGTTCTGTTTTTTATTTATAGTTATTTATAATTATGAAGTTTACTGTTTCAGTGCATTACAGTCATTTTATATAGTATACAGTTTATTGTTAATCTGTAATAGCATGGCCTCTGTTACATATTTTTGTTAGTAGGTGTTTGATAACCATATTTAAGGGATAATTTAAAAAAAAATTATATTTATGTGTATATTCTGGTATAAGATTATTGTCTGATATATATTACTTTTTTACTCCCTAATATCGGTATCGGCATCGACCCCAAAAGTCCGATATCAGTCGGGCAGTAAACATGCTAGCAGATTAGATGCTAGTAGTAGTGTTAGCTCAGTTAGCCATGTAACCTTCGCCCTGCTAGGTTGTAGCGATCCCTGTTAAGACTCTAACAAACTCCAGACATTCAGTACCAACTTTAAATAGTAACAGTAGCAGTGAATGAAGTCCATTTTTAAGTCCAGGATATCCTCGTGGTTTTAAGAATTTCAGGAAATCACAAACATTCATTTTGACCATCCAGTACAGTACAAATAGGAAGGTGGAAATGAGCATTCACCATTTCCCAAAGTGGTTACAGTACATAATGCTGAGCTTGCTTTACACTTATTGGAACAAATGTCTACCCAGTGCAATATATCATCAACTCCATGTCCTTGCCTCCAACCTGGAAAAAAAGCATTTTATAACTCTAAGTGAGTACAGCAGTAATAAATCATAGATATCCTGGTTGCAAAACTGGTGTTTATGATTTAAGACGTGTCATGTAACCAGTGCTCACATGCGAGTTAGGGTGTGTAGTGCGCGCACATACATATACACATTGATAAGGGTGACAACGTTCCTGCTAGTCACGCAGGAAGGGACCCTAGGGTGGCTCTGGTCATCCATCAGGAGGACTTCCCCCGGCCGCAGAGACACGAGCTGAAATGTCAGAACTGCCGTAAGAGAACAGGTTTCCTCTCCGTCGGCAACCAGCCGAAGTCGACGGGTAGCGGAAATTGACTCTCGTCCTTGTTAATGAAAGAATACGCTTGCTCGTGTGTGTTTGTGCGTGTGCGTGTGTTTACATTTGCTTTTCCTTGTGCTTGTGCACAGGAAAACGTGTTGGCACAAAAGCTTGCACGTGTGCTTTGCTTGGGGTGTTAAGTGTTGTGTTTACATGCAGTGTGCGTGTGCGTGCATGTGTGTGTGTAGAGGTGCATGGGAATCAGAGCATGTGTGCGCTCGCTGCGAGTTGTTAGGCCCTTGGCCGAGCTGCAGCCCTCTGCTGGAAGGGGTTGGATGCCGTCAGTGACCCTGGAGGCGAGCGTATGGACCCAGCTTGGTTTGCTCTGTGAGGTGGAAGGGCCTCTGGTTTCTGCAACCCCTGTGGAGAGAGCAGCCTGTCAGGCAGAAGGCCTGTCAGCTGCAGTCTCATTCACAAATCACCTAGCGAACACACGCACGCACACACACACACACACACACTCACACACACTTAAAATACATCTACATTCATGTTCGAAGCTGTCCTTGCTTCCTTAAGAAATTGAATTACACAATGTTAAGACCCTTTATTACAAAGCTTTTAATAGTCACAACAAACATGCAGGAGAGTTCTATAAGAATTCAACTACTTTTATAACACAATTATTATTACTATAAACACATTTGGACGTTTGAAAGAAAAAAAAATTACATTGTCATAGATTCAGATTTTTTTAATATGAAGTAGCAGGAGGAGATGTCATTTTAAGAATTTCAAATCAGTAATTTATTACTTTTTTCTTTTTTGTGGAACAACCATTTTAATAATTCAAAGGGGATCTTTAAGAAAAAATGTTGAAAAATAAACAAAATGTATCAGACATCAGAGCTCTACAAATCCTATAGATGTTGATTCACACTTGAAACTTTCTTCCGCAAGTCTTAAAGTTGCGATAGTTAATATTTTGGGGATTTGAGTGTAGTGCAACAAGCTGTAAACACAGCACTGGCTTATTATCACCTTATTAAGTTGTTTATCAGAGCAAACGGTTGAACAACATTAGTACTCAGTTTGAGATATGTTTCTGGTTATCAGGCAAATATAAGTCCAATATTCACTCTGCTTTTATCTCTGTTTTGTTCTCCACCATCTACTGAACCAAAACAGTAAAGATGCTTTAAAAACTAAAATGAGCTAAAAGATGCTAAAAAACTTGATGAGAAATAGAGCTATGTGTTCATCTATGTGAGTTCATCTCTACAAGTGACACCTTTCACATCACCAGTTGTCATTGTATCCGTTTATATTATTTAGTACAACTGGAGAATATCTCACTGACATCCACACCACACTGTGTCCATTCCTCTTCCACCACTCACTCCTGTTGACATTGTCAATCAAGGTTGTGTTTCCTCTGAGCAGAGAGAGAACTATATGGTGGCAGACCACAGGCTTTTGTATTACATAACAGCACTTGTGTGTGTGTGTGTTGTGTGTGTGTGGTTTTTTTTTGTTCTGGATTTGTTCCACAGTAGGTCTTTTGTCCATGATGCTCCTGAGATAGATACTGCAGAGCTGGGAGATCGCCTGGTTTCACGCAGAGCTAACTGCTGACTCAGCTGGTACCTACAGGTAGACCCTCAGCATCATCGGCTGGCTCGTTCCGTATTATTGCTTTGCGTCGCGAGCGCGTGTCAAAATATTAGCGGTGCCTACAGTAACAGTAGCTTCTCCCCTGACTCTGTGTGGATGATATAGATTCCTGGAGAGGCGTGCTCCTTTGGCAGGCTGCCTCAAGCCTGTGTGTTGATACACTGTTAGTGAAATAAGAGAACATATGGCCACTCTCTCCCTGCATTACATCACCTTGAGATCCAAGCAGATTGGTTTAAAGCTCAAGGAAAAAAAGAAAAGCTGATTGTATTTGGATGTTGTTTGGTTTTTTATCATCCGAGCCATGTTTTCTACAAAAGTTGGCTTCTGAAATGAACTGTGTCTTAATGAAGTAGATGCACAAAAGGTCAGCGACTCGTTTTGTTTTTGTATTTTTTTTTTCTCTCTGCTTGAAAGCAGGCTGGGATGTATTACTTTTGTACTCCCGTATCCCGCTTAACCCAGTGCACAGACCAGCCAGATGCATCAGACTCAACTGTGTTAGTATTGATCCATCTGAGTTATATCACATCACGCAGAGTTGCTACCCGCCGCACTCGTTCAGGCCCCTGTGAAGACTTTGCATGTGGTTGTTATCGGTTATTCACTGGTTTCCATTAGCTTTCTGGTTTTCCCCCTTTCTGCCCAGCTCTTTTCATGCACTGATGCACTGTGTGCTCTCACTCGTCTGATACCAGTCACGATTTGGTTTGAAACATCTTCATGGCATCTCAAGCTCAGATTCAGTCTCTTCATACCAAGGCCAAAACCACTGTCATTACAGGCTTGTTTTGAAATGTAGAACAGAGGTATGTGAGACTGGGTGTGGAAACTCAATGCTTAAGAAAAATATATCAGGGTTTTTTTTCTTCCTTTATTAGAGAATGTACAGTTTAGAGAAAGACTGATGACAGGCAACAAAGGTCCTTTGCTGAATTTGAACAGAACATTGGTTATGTGGTGCACAGACATGGTAGATGTCCTCAATACTTCTGAACCAAGTATTAAAAACTGTAAAAAAAATAAGTAAATAAATAAATCTGATCACATATATTTACATTTATTGTTATTAAATCAAATTTTCTTCTAGTTTTAGATTCATTTTGCAAGGTTCTTGTACGGCAGCCCAGAATGTATCATTTACGATTAAAGGTTCATTCTATCTTGGCCTTGGAGACAGTTTGACAAAACAATATCAACTCATGGTCTACTTACTAGTTTTTTCTGCATCTTTCAGTAGTTTGACTTGGTCTTCATCGGTAGTTCATGGAGATGGATCTGCCCACATGTGAGTGCAGTAGTTATGATTTCATCTATAACACTCCTACGGCTCGGCGGCGGCTTCAAAGCTCAACATTAATGTTCATGTTGACTTTTGAAGTGGTAGTTTTGATGTAACAGTTGGAACTCAAGGTTCTCCTACCAGCTTTTTCAGGAGCTTTCAACGCAGATAATAAGTCTTATAAGTAACTGATCCATCTCAAGCTCCAACACCTCCAACTAAACAAAGTCCATCCTTTCAATTACTTCCTATATTAACCATTTTTGTTAGATTTTAAAACATCTCCTCTTTACAATTCTGGTTAAAGCCCAATGTGTTTAGTAGAATCCAAGTATTTTGTGTTTGGTATGACAGAGCCGAAAACCATACAAGGAAAGTCCCCTCTGATGTCATCATGTATAAAGCCTAGATCTGTTCAACAGGGAATAGTCAACAATCAGGTCCAGTAAATGTTTAGGAGACATTCTCAGAAGTGTGCTGTATGAATCTTGGTTTCTTCCTGGCTCCAAGAAGTCCAGAACATGGATTCACACAGTCTAACAAGGCGTAGCTATTCATTTAGACTGCAGGTGTAGCCTTCAGCGGTACGCCTTTGTCATCATGATGGTGATGACTGTATGCAAACGGTGTCACAGTTTCACTCAGCAGTCTTACTGAAACCCACGCTCACACCCTGAAACCACACACACTGGCAGAAAACAGCTTAACATAGATGTGGGGACAAATATAGGGAGCGGCTGGTCATTTTTCCTATATTTAGCATTTCCCCTCAACATTTTCAACTTGTTTTCTCTTCACTTGCACAATGCCTCCCATTCTTCACTTCTTTGTGCCTATTTCCTTGTTCCTGATTTGGCTTGCCGCTGGTCTAAAATTATACTTTTCTGTAAATGAAGCCGTTGTCAACGTGTCTCTGTCTGTAAATATCAACATATTGCAATTTTTATTTATAGAGTGATTGCCCTTGGTTAAGGTAATACCTAAATTGGGTCTTGGGAAGTTTAAAAAGGAATCTCCAGTATTTCTATGAATGCTGTCAAACAAAAATATATTGGCTATAATTGCAACACTACTAGGATTAGAATGATTCTTCCAAACTTTGTCACCATTTGAAGTCACAAACACAGTCTATGGCTAGTTATTCAAATAATATTCCTTTGCTGTTTTTTTAAATAATTTAAGGCCATGAAGCATCCACTTTTATCAGCCTGTTTTGCTGACCAAGGAGCTGCAGTAACATCAGCCAGTGTCTGGCACAGCTTCCAGCGGCCTGGAAGCTGGGTTTTTCCTGGCTCAAAATAGTGCTTTGGTGGTGGACCACCCGTGCAGATCAGTATGCGGAGCATGATAGACTGAAAGTGTTAAGGGACTGGTTAATGCTTTGGTGGTCCTTGCTCAATACGCTGATGCGCTCAGCTTCCTGTGAAATTTGACAAGGAAATAGAGGCATTTATCAGTATTTGTTTATGATAGTGAATTACTGAGGCATGCAACAAAGATTAATGGGCTTAAAAGCGTCAATAAAAATGAATAAATAAATACATAAATCAATAAATGCATAAATAAATGTATATTATTGATGTACCTGACTCACATCAGACAACCAGTCGCAGTTCCACTGGCAGATGATTAATTGGCTTTTGTCAGACTTTGATATGTCTACAAACAATGAGGAAATGGTAGTGTTGCTGATGTGTGTTACTCACACTCAGGTGATTTCATACAACAAAATTCAAAGATGGTGACATTTTTGTTCCAAATGCAATAAAACAAACTACAATTATACTGTTTTGCTTTCAAAAATTCCTGCAATTAAATCTGAATATAAAATTAAAGTTTCTCAGACCGACAAACTGCTCTGAATGCTCCAAAAGTCCCGAATGAATGAGATTAAAATATTGATTTTCAAAGAACTGAGGGATTCCAACTATTCTTTACATTTGGCTAGCGTTAGCTGCTTACCAGTATTTGACTGGTATTTGCTATCTCTGTTGACGTTTTTCAGCGACAGAAATTAACAATCCATCCTTTTAAAGAAATAGTTGACAGTTTGGGAAATATTCTTACTCGCCTTCTTGCCCAAAGTTAGATGAGAGGATCTATACAACTCTTTATATCGGTCCATTCAGTGTGAAACTGGAGGCAGGAGATGCTTAACGTAGCATAGTTTAGCTTAGCTTAGTTTGGCATAAAGATTAAACTAGAAATAAAACATCTAGCCTGGCTCTATCAAAAGGCAACAAAAACCACAAACAAGTACATCTAAACTTAAATTGTAAAAATGACTAGCTGCACTTTTTCAGGGGTTATGCGTTGGACCATTTTTAACCAGAAGCAACAATTTCCTGGAGTGTTGTGTAGGCTTACTGCTTCCCCTAGTTTCCAGTCATTGCCACAATGGCACACTGTCGCAAACCCTCTATATTGCAAAAATACATTATGACGGACCCTAAATCTGATGTATTTTGGTTTAATCTCCCTTTAGTGAGGACTAAAAAATAAAGCCTGAGCACATTCAGCAGTAAACTGACAAGTAAGTGCTTGACAAATGAAAATGTATTAGCTGTGGTGCATAGTGTGTAGGATTGGGAGTGTCTTAAAACTGTAATTGCTTGGTAGGTGTATTATGGTCACGTTGATGTGGTGCACAGTAAAAATCTTAATTCTTGCTCCTTGAATACACAGACAGGCCTCTTTGGTCCATAAAGGCACATTTGTACATACATGGAATTAGTATGTTATTGGAGCAATAGGTAGTCGAGTTTGAACTCCCACCACCCACCACAGCTGAGCTCTGCATAACATCTGTCAACATGGTCTACTGTTGGGAACTCGGGTCTTCCAGCAAGACATTTTTTTGGAGCTCAGATAGCTATTTCTCTCTGTGGACTCTTTAAATTGCGGCACCATAGCCTACCATGTGTCGGTCACATTGCTGTTTTCTGTGGCCATAGGGGCAGGTTGAGGTTGAGAGGGGCATCTGTTCCGTTCTGGTTGGTGGTTGTAGGGTGGAGGGGGGGGTCTCTGGTCTGTCTGTGGCTGGGCGTCTGGAGGGAGGCAAGGTGTGGTTATGGTTATATGTTGGGATTTACTGGCTGGGCTTACACACACATGCACACACATACTCATGCAAAAAAGGTACACATCAACCCTCTAGATCCAGACAAGCTGTTATTTTTACAGCCAAGTACAGTCCACTGTGTTGAAATACCTGAAAAGGCTCCTCTTCTTCTTTACTCAGTTTGCACTGAATGTATGAGCTTTGACAGACATGTTTCAAATCAAACATGCAATCCTGTATATTTAACACAGTGATAATGTAGTTCTGCGGTCATTAAAGTTCAGTAAGGACCACCTTGTACTATAAGAGGCAGTGGCAGTGACAGATTCTGCTGTCTCTGTGGTGTTTAAAGGCCATATGTGAAGCCCGGGACCGCTGGGATGCTGAGGAGGACACTGCCTGTGTTTTCTCTCCTCTGACAGGTGGCACAGTGCCCAGAAACTCCCTCTGTGGCACTGCAGGATGGAGCCAGCACTGTCCTAAGCTTGGATGGTGCTGCTGACACTCCACCCCAAACCGAACAACAGTCAGACCGATATATGTGTTTGCCAATATTAGCCTATTAGGTAAAATCAGATATGGACCTGTCAGTTTCATCTGCGGGAGGTTCATCTCTGATTACAGCAAGACGGTCAGATATCTGAGCAGAGAAATTATTTCATTGTGGCATTTTACTCAATTTGAAATCTCTAAAAGCTGCAGTGAAACTACTTTTTCCGTTCTTTAAGGACGTGCTGACCCATCTTAAATCTGCTCCAATCAATCTTTTTATAGTAAGAATTGTCGCTCATACCAATGGACACACAAAGAACAGTTTGCTTTGGTTTTTTACGGCCCGCAGCTTGACTGTTTTGGTTCAGTCTCACAGTTCTTATCAGCCTTGTGGCCAGATGCAACAAGCAGCTGTTTTTCAGCCAAATACTTCTGATAAATATAAAGCTGTGGTGCAAGATATTAAGCTCTGGAGTTGCTGGAACTAAACAGAATAAAAACACAGCTAGAGGGAGCGTGATTATAATAGTTACATCTGTCTGGTGAACACAAACATGATGAATCTGGTGGCTGTATCAATAGGCAAGTGTTTTTGGGCATGTAAAAATTATGTAATTGAGAAAGTATGTCAGTATGCTGTTTACAGCTTGTTCCGCTGCCCCCAAGTGGCCAAAAAACACACACACACCACAGTTTTAAAGAATGTAATTAATGCAGCAGCTTTAATGGAGGGATTGAAAATATCAAATGTCAAATATTATGTTCCAGAGACTTTCCCTTAATACAGATTGGTGACAAACACATAATATTTGTATGTTTCATTTCATTCATGCCAACAAGACAATTGCATTATCAATTTTAGTCAACCCTTTTTTTCCACCGCAATTAAATAATAGAATGCAATACAAAAAGGATATAAAATCATTCCCCTTCTAATAAGTTTAAAGAAAGACATTTTAGTATTTAAACTCCAAAAGGTTGGGGTAAGAATTGGATACCAAAAAGAATGATCAGACAGGTGACTACATTTCTCATCATACAACCAATAGCTTCGATCCATCCATCCACTCCACTGCCCTGGTTTGAAAGATAAGCTTTCTGTTATAAATCTGTGTTATCTAAGCTGAAATACTGATACTGGTGATATAATTTTCTCAGACACCAGGGTCCAGCCCCATTAAAAATGCACACCGACCAGACACGTAAGCATGTGTATTTATACTGTATATACCCAACATCCACCTTCACACCACTTAGCAATAGTCCTGATGCCCATTTTAAGTGTACAGCAGCCATGTAGGAGTAGTGGAGCAAGCAGTACAGTAGCCTGTATTTAGTGTTTCTTCATCCAGCTAGAGGTCTTAACAACCTTATGTGCCTTGAGGCTTTTACATGAATCCTGTGCTCTACTAGGCTGAAGGTTCCCTGTCTTGTTCTGCTAAAGTCTTTTTTCGAATGTAGACCACTTAGAGATTTCCCCAGTGATGAGATAGACAATGCAGAATGAAAACATAAGGCTTTAGTGTAAAGGAGTGTTTAGGGAGGCGAAGTGCTTGACTGACTTTAAATATAACCTTCCATAAAGGCTGATATTTTATTTTTTATATTTTTTAATACACACACACAGACTTTTGCCATGATCTAATTGTACACACAATAGCCAGGGATGCCAGTAGTAAATTAAAACATGGATAAAATGGAATCTCCTGTTGGTGATTATAATAAATTCAAAAAATAACAATGCAAACAAAAAGCTTTCAATTTCACAAAAGCATTAGTGTTTGCTTTTTATCTTAAAAGACCTGTTCTTCTCTGCCACAGGGTTACGTCTGCCCTAGAAGCAGGGTAAACACTATTCTGCAAATAAAACTGAAATTAGGAAGATTTACCCTCTTACATCTGCATCTGTAAAAATAGCCCATCATCCCTATTCAGCCGCTGCTAAATGTTAATGTATTGTATAGCTTGAGGTAGAAAATGAATTTGTGTGAGTGTTCGGTTTAGTGAAAAGAAGGCGATATTGTGAGACCTTATCTTTTTTTTTGTTTCCATCCCATTCTCGCCCTACATTCCTAACAAAAAAGATATTCCCTTCGAGGAAATGTGTTTGGTAGCGTGATGTGACAAGGCCGTCCAGACAAGCCCCAGCTGCACAGAGGCAAACCTCCCCTGTGAAAGAGCTCAACACTGGCAGCTCTGTCACCTCCACAGACGCTGACAAGTAGACCGATTCACTGAGCCAATGTTAGTCTACATGTCATAATTAAATAATATGACAACAAACCAAATATGTTGAAAGCAAAAACCTTTCTTTATTTTCGGTAGATTAAGCCTCAATAAACAGTCATTTGTCATAAATGGCATGAGGTTCTCAGGATTCAGTTTTACATATTGAGAATCCCTTTCAATGACTTCAGTACCAAATTCAGCCTCTGATATAATGGGGTTTTCCCTCCTGTACCCTTCTAGGTTTATTTTAATGTCAAATTTGAATATGGAAAAATAAAGTGAGATTTTACTTCCTGTTTTGGGAAGCGTTGTTGTCACAAATGAGAGCCTAAAAAACCCAACATTGTCTTGTTGTTAAGTAATGTTACATGCTGTGGTTGCTAAAAGTAGCTAGTATGACACTGCTAACAGTAGAAGAGGTAATATTGGGACATTGCTGTTTGTGCTGGTCCTTTGTTCACTTGTCCTGTGTTGTAGTCCTGCAAGAAAAGACGTTCTTCTACAGGGGCAGCAATGTTAAAGTGTAAATAGCTAAGTGTAGCTATTTTTGTCCACAATAAAATGAGCATTACTCATGGTAAATTGACCCACTCGACCTCTCTCTGGCCTTATGAACCAACACCTTCCAACAGACTTTTTCCTTTTGCTGATTTGTATTTACTAGGTAGCATTTTTGATACACTCCAGATTTTACATATATTTTTCTTCAAAACATAAGATAAATAAAAAAAGATCTATGCTCCTCCTTATCGCTGCAATAACTTTACTTTGCATAGGCCAGTTCTACAAGATCCAAAAGAACCTCAGTAACATCCAACAAATTAATAAATGGAATGAATAGATAAATGACCGTTGCATATCTGTCAAGTAAACATAACCCAAATCTATGAGTTCAGTGATTGAAATTTGGTTTAGCCCTCCAGCTAACTTGAGTGATGATAGAACAATCTAATCGTGCGGCTCTTCTGGACTTTCGAAATGTGATCAGACTGAACAGATCAAATTCTGATGGCGAAACGTGTCATTTTGCAGGGGATGTAATGCTCAGATGTCTCTTTCGCAATTTAAGTTTATGGGAAAAGGTCTTTTTTTGCCCAGTAGCATCGTTTGTCGTTGTAATTACGCAGTCTGGCCACTATGTCGAATTGACTTCAAAGCCTGGGTTCTTGGTAAGCATGCATTGCTCCACTCATGCTCATTAGGTTAGTTGCTCGACCACAAAATCATTGGGATTGGCTGATCCACCGGAACATGTATTGCAGTTATTTTGTTGTGGCACACTTTTGGTTCAACATTGTTACCCCCTATGCCTCAGCACAAGTGAAACTTTAAGAAAATGTGCTATTCCTTCACTCAAAAATCACATATTTTACTTTGGAGGAAGCACTTTGGATTGCCAATAAGTGGCAAAGTGGCTGCAAAGCCTCCATTGCTGGCAGTTACATTTAGTCATATCGTAGCATTGTCACATCGTAGCATTGTCACATTGTAGCATTACATTTAGTCACCTTGTAGCATTGTCACATTATATCCTTGTTACATCGTAGCATTGTCACATCGTAGCATTGTCATCGTCACATTGTATCCTTGTTACATCGTAGCATTGTCACATCGTAGCATCGTCACATTGTATCCTTGTTACATCGTAGCATCGTCACATTGTATCCTTGTTACATCGTAGCATCGTCACATTATATCCTTGTTACACCGTAGCATTGTCACATCGTAGCATTGTCATCGTCACATTGTATCCTTGTTACATCATAGCATTGTCACATCGTAACATCGTCACATTGTATCCTTGTTACATCGTAGCATCGTCACATTGTATCCTTGTTACATCGTAGCATTGTCACATCGTAGCATCGTCACATTGTATCCTTGTTACATCGTAGCATCGTCACATTGTATCCTTGTCACATTGTATCCTTATTACATCGTAGCATCGTCACATTCTATTCTTGTTACATCGTAGCATTGTCACATTGTAGCATTACATTTTGTCACATTGTAGCATTGTCACATCGTAGCATCATCACATTGTATCCTTGTTACATCATAGCATTGTAGCATCGTCACATTGTATTCTTGTTACATCGTAGCATTGTCACATTGTAGCATTACATTTTGTCACATTGTAGCATTACATGGATAGTCAGTGGTAGTGTCTATATTAAATGTTAATCTGTAGGCTGGGGTGAAACTTACAACTGAAAGTTGTGACAGCATTGGCTGCCCAGTTACAACAGCTACAGCAAGCTCACCTACCCTAAACGGGTTTAACAGCCAACATGAGCCTAATGGTTTATCTGCAAGACTCATATTTTAATGCTGTAGTTCATGGTTTGTGCTGTAAAAACATCAAAAGAAATAAAACGTTTGTAACCTGGTATTTAGTTCAGTTATAAAATCTGATCGCACCGCAGACGGTCTACTGCCAGCGCTGTCAGCTGGAGAGTCCATCACACTGTTTAAACAGTTGTTTAGCAGGCTTCTCTGTATTTAACACCAGAGCTGAGAGCAGGAAACACAGTCACTCTGCATCCCGCTGTCCTCTGTTTCCATCACAGTTATGTATTTAGGTCATTTCGGTCATTTAGAAACAAGGCTGTAAAAGTTTGTAGCCAGTCGTGTTGTCACGCATATCCAGGGGGACAATGTCAGTATATTCAAGCATAACAGAGACTTTGCTTATCCCTTGTGAATGCACCGCACGAAACACAGACGAGGTGGGAGGGGGGGGTCCCCAGGTAATACTGCTCCCATGCGAATAGGGCTATGAGTGGAAGAGCTGTAAATACCCCCTGATGACATAATAAAAAACTGTTTGTGCTGATTCATTTTTTGAAAGAGCAACAGCCAATAGGGAAACTCCAACACTTGGCTGGACAACCTCATGTTTAGGGCTGCCCCCGCTGTTGAGGTCCAGCCAAAAATATGTGGTTTTCCTGTTCCTTCCGCTCTTCCAATATGGTGTGAATGCAGCATTAGTGTTAGATTGGATGAAAACCGAGTATGGTAGGAATACATGAAAACAGTCCAAGCCTAACTGTGCACATAAAAACTGCTTTTACTTATTTACAGTATTTGGTACATTTGGGAAATTTAAGGTAGTATTGTAGATTGACGTAATATCCAAAATTATGATATTAGAGGAGCTGCTTTAGTGGTGATATTTAGGGTCAGGCAGTGGTCTAAATGGTGTTTCATTATGTTTTATTGAAAATCGCCCATCAGCAACTTATATGGAGAAATTTCCATATCACAACTCGCTTTCAACACACCATTTTCAAATTTGGAGCCCTCCTCACAAGGACTCTCTGTTGCCCAGTGCAGGACGGACAGCACTGGGCTCGCTTCCATTCCCCTCTCGACTTTCCCCTTTTCACGCCCGGCCAGATGAGCGGCTGACCGCCCGCCTTCATCCCGACCGGCTGGTATTCCCTCAATGCTCCGCATGTCTGCAAGCTTTCAACCCACTGAAAAAGTCAGTCGGCGTTGGGGGGGGGGGGCATAAAAGAGCGGAGAGTGATGTCAGAGTTGCCTGGACTCATTTCAGCCGGACCCCTGGGAGGAGCATGAACGCAACACTGTTGTGTGTGGACATTCTCCAGAGCTGCTCTCTCTTAAAAACCGGATCCCTCTGCCTCCTTTTCTCTCTCTCTCTCTCTCTCTCTCTCTCTCTCTCTCTCTCTCTCTCTCTCTCTCTCTCGCACTCTCTTTTTTCTTCATTTTTCCACGTGGGTCCTTATATGTTTTCAAATTTTCCAGGGTTTTCTTCAGAATGCAGCAGCAATAGGTCTCTCCTCCAGTTATGCTTGGAAAATTGAGAACTGAATGGGGAAATTGTGTTTTAAAAAAAATATGAAATCACCCCCACCCTCCTCCTCCTCTTCCTCCAACCCCCTCCACCTTCCTACACCCCCCCCCCCCTTTTTTCCCAGTAACATTAAAACACCGACCGCTCGCTCGCCCTGCCCCTCTACCTCTCACCGCTTTGCCAGCTGTGCAGCCCGAGACGGCTGCCAAAAGAAACACGGGGCTTACGTCAACTTCCAAATAAGGAGCTGCTACTTCACTTTGACCTGAAAGAGAGACACTAAAAAGGTGGAGGGTGGAGTGGGGGGGGGGGGGGGTATAAAAGAGGTGGAGATATAGACAGGGAGAGAGTGAGAGTGTCCCCTCCTCCTCATTCATACGCATAATATACTCAGCTACCTGTTTGTCAGCCCAGTGCACGTAGAGTGGAGACTCGATTACCCCTCTCTCTCTCTATCTCTCTCTCTTTCTCTCTCACACTCCTCTCTTCACCGTCACTCTCATTCATCCTTTCCCTCTCTCTCTTTCCCTTCACCTCTCTCTTTATGCTCTCCCCGTTTCCAGTCATTCACAATCGGGAGGACAACACCACCTGCTACCAGGTAAAAAAAAATGAAGAAAAAAAAAGAAAAAAAAGCAATTGATATCCTTTTCTCATTCTCAGTGATTTTTGATGTGAGTGATGTGATGTGATTGGACTGAGGGATTTTCTCCATTCAGGTCTTTGTTATTGGGAAAAAAGGGCTGCTACACATCCATCAATGAGAAGGCAGAGAATCATCATCATCATGTTTTTCTGTGCAACATGTTCAGAGATGTTTCTGCTGAATATTACTGCTGTTTTTTAAAGCATATGCAGAAAGCGCAGCTTCTGCAGCGAGGCTGTTTGTGCTTCTGTGTGTGTGTGTGTGTGTGTGTGTGTGTGTGTGTGTGTGAATGAAGGAGAGGGAGAGAGTGCATATAGTGAGCGGGTTTCGTGGGCTGTGTATATATTAAAGCTCACACAGCTCAGACTGGGAGTGAATGAGCTCCCTGTGTTGTGTATCCAACCTCCTATGCTTGGCATGTCCTCCCGTGGACTAGGGGAGTGTTCCCGAGAGGCGCGCACACACACACACACACACACACACACACACACAGAGGAACGGCTGTGAATGCACTCACTCCCAGAGGGCTCTCCTCCTCTGTCTCTGGAGAGCGCCGCTATCAGGCTGCCCGACGAAGCCGCGCTCTCTCTCTCTCTCTCTCTCTGACTCAACGGCGTTGCTAATGCTCAGCTGACATCGTGCTGCTGGAAACACAACAACAGATGAGGGCATTGACGGTGTTGCTTAGGTCAGATGAGTCTGCAAAACGAGGGTGACTGGAGAAATACATGAAATAGGAATTGGCACGCTGTTTTCATCGAGTTTCATCATAAAATTGTCAATGAAGTTTAGTTTTTGCCTCGAGAATCAGATGTTTTGTATGCCATTTATTAAGTGCATTGTATGCAAGGCAATCTACATATTTGTAATAATTATATGTGATGTTTGCCTTTAATGATACTTCACCATTTTCATCAGCAACAAATGGTTTAAAAATTGTTCCTGTGGTTTCATTGTTGACAGCATGGTTTGATTTTTCATGGAGACCAGACCAGTATTCTTTGTCATTCCTATGTTTGCTGTTTCCTCTCGAATCCCACCCCCCCAAAAAAAAGACTGGAGGTGTATCTGTATAGTACGGATTCAAGTCCTCCCAAACTATTGATTTTTTCTTTTTGAGACGTGTACCGTTCTCTTTCCAAAAAAGCCGTAGCTTCTAGGAGGGAGGCACCTTAGCCGCCTCGCTCTCTCTCTCTCTCTCTCTCTCTCTCTCTCTCTCTCTCTCTCTCTCTCTCTCTCTCTCTCTCTCTCTCTCTGTGTAGTCGCTGAGGATGCTGGAAGATAAATTTAGCCCTCCAGCTCTCCTTCCATCTGCTACCACATGGTTTAGGGCCGTTACCATAGGAACCACCGCTGGGTGCCCATTAGTGTGAGAAGAGGAAATTGACAAGATTTTTAAAAAGCCATTTATGCAATATTCTCTTTCTGTGTGTGTATGTGAATGTATTTCACAAATTTATATAAGAGTTTGTTTTTTTCTTTACTTGACGTGTGTGTGTGTGTGTGTGCATGTGTGTGTGTTTTAGCACCTGCAGATTTTGAGCTCTCTCTGCAGATTGTAGCTATATGCCAACACTGTATATGTACACACTGTAACCATTAGACAAACCACAGAAAATGGCTTGAATGTTATAAGATATGTCAGTGTGACTGCTGTTAGTGTCAGTCAGTGGTTAAAGGGATATGTATTGATTTTTGATCGTCTAGATAGAAGGCTGTTGATATTCATTTCCTACCGAATATGTACTCCTGTGTCCGAGCAAAAACAGCTGTCTTGTCTTTACTGCTGAGAACATTACACCTAGACGTGTGCTTTCTAGCAGAGCCTTGCAACGCTTCACCCAGAGAGAATCACAGAGGCTGAGAGCCAAGGACAGGAGGAAAACAGGATCCATGTGGAGAGAAGAGACTGAAGGGAAACAAAACTGCCAGATAGGTTCATTTGCACTACGAGAGGTGCAAATGAACAATCTTTAGTTAGCTCCGGAGAGTCTGACACATATGCGAGTGTAAATATGCAGACGCACAGCTTTAATGATGTGATTTTATACTTACAGTAAGTGCTCAGGCTGAATTTATTAGCCCCCAGTCATTGTCACCCTCATGCAGAGTATGCATGAGGCTGCTCTGAACATCTCTCAGTCTGAGCTCTAAGGCGTTATTTTCAGTAAGATGACAGAGTCTGACTCTCCTTCAAAAAATCTCTCTGTCCACTTAACACTACCTGTCTGACCTACATTTAGCACAAACTGATCTCACTGCAAGGCCTATAAAACCTGAATGGTCTGCAGACGACAGAAATCTGCAGATATACCTATAAGCTGCTCCTGTTTTCTGTTAATAAAGGAAAGAAATGTCGGTTTAATAATCATCCGGTGTTGGCATGCACACATACTGTTCCCACAAGTTATATCAAAGATGGTGATCAACCTGTTATCCATAATTTGGATATTATCCGGCAGCTTTGCCGTCTTCCACCAGAATGTGGGTGTTGAAACCAGCTGGTCAGTGCGTGGGATGCCTTGTTTACTGTTTCAGTATGCTGGCACAAAAAAGCATTCAGTTTTCTTCAGTATCTCCACTGAGTCACCTTGTGTATCCAACAGCTAACAGCTATCCCTTGCCTTCGTTTGGCCCAGGCCTTTTTTTTAGTATGTAAAATCACAGTTAATCAGATCTGTACAAGTAGTGTCTGATGAGCCCCGTTTTGAAGGAAAGGAGGTCTGATATTGGATGACACGTGTCAAATATGCAGCATTAATTAGAGCATGTTCAGAAACTCTGACAGTCAGGTTCACATGGCACAGCCCCTTAGTTAATCCCAGTGTAATCAATTTTGCAAAAAAAAATCCTCAAGCAAAGCAATTTCAATAGATTATTACTACAGATTTTAATGAGTAAAGAGGTCACTCAGGTCATTTTTATTTACTGCTGATTGATGTAAACTCCTCCTCAACCAGGAGGATCTGATTTTTCTATCTGAAAATGATAAATTCTCTATAGAGCATTATATTTTGCTCCGTCTAGCAACAGGAAGATTTGGCTCATTTTATAAGAGTGGGTGAGATATGTAAGCAGGGCTGTCTGACAAGAAAGATATTGTGGTCCACAGTTTGGAAAAAAGTAATGCACAGTTGATTAGAAAATCATTGAAGACTGACAGTTTGAAATGATGCTGTTATTAGAATATTCCTGTCAGAGTCATTGACATATTGCTTCTCTTAAGTTTAATGTTAGCAAGATCACCATTTTTTACTCGCCCCATGCTGATGTATTTTTATACAAAAAACTGTTACGTAAAGCATTCTGATTTAAAAGTATTCAGCAGCCGGAGGAAACTGTAAGCTGAATGTTGACACATACAGTGATTATGTAACACATGGAACATAAATATCCATATTTGGCGAGCGGAGGGTCAGAGGGGTATCTGTGTTTCAAAGTTGAGTTGTAGGCACTATTCTGTATAATGAGTTGTTTGTCTTCACAGATCTTCATGTTGAGAAGACAGAAGAATCATATGTTCAACTGAGTCAACTGAGCGTCTGAGTGTGTGGCAGCAATACTGGCTGAGTGCTTCAGGATGGGATACTTTAAGTCAGCAGGGCAGAGGACATCCTCTACAGTGCACCACATATCACAGCTTCATTTTTCGATGCCACCATTCTACATTTGATGGCAATGTCCTGCTGTCAAGCAATAAAGTTTAGGTAAAACAAGTAAAATAATGAAGCCTGACCGTAAACTTAAGTGGAAACCATTTGATAATATTCACTCACATTAAACCCATTACCCAGTTAATGATTTGGCTTGAACTCTGTAGCCTGGCACAGGCAGACGCATCCCACGTGTCTACCTGAGGCTGTCCTTCCATTTTATGGAGGCCTCGCATAATTGCCTGACGACTGGGGAGCAGTCCGGAGGTCAAGAACATTGTCAAGCACCGTCTCCTCAACAAGGCCCCCAGCCTAAGTCTCCCTCCCAGCACAGTCAGCAACAGCAATCCAGCTCCCCAAAGCCCCATGGCACCACAACACAGCAGGCCAAACAGTCTAGAAGACAGCATCCTGAACGTAAACGTCTCAGGCACCAGCGGCAGAGCGTTGACTCAGATACAGCGCTGGAACAGAAACATGAGGCAACAACGGCACCAAAAGCATCCACAGTTTCTAGTTTGTCACCAGGAGTCCCACCTCTGTCAGCAGGTGGCTCCACCCAGTCCAAACCAGAAACCCAGGAGGGTACCCCAAAACAGAAACGTGAGCGTAAGCCTCAGAGACCAGGCAAATATGTTTGTGATTACTGTGGCCGTGCATGTGCAAAGCCTAGTGTCCTACAGAAACATATTCGCTCCCACACAGGTGAGAGACCCTATCCCTGTGCCCCATGTGGCTTCTCTTTTAAGACCAAGAGTAACCTCTACAAACACCGCAAATCACATACCCACAGGGTGAAGGCTGGTCTGGCACTTGGGGAGCCGAGATCTTTAGAGGAGCAAGTCACTGAGTCAGAAGATGAAACAAGACAGCTATCATCAGTGTCTTCCAATACAGAAAAACAAGACAGTGTAGTCTCAATCAAAAGTCAAGAAACAGACAGGGCCAAAGATTGCACTGGAGGAAATGATGACTCTTACGCAGTAAAAAAGAGACTAGCACTGCGTCTGAGTAGAGGAAAACATGTTCCTCGAGACGCTTCTGATGAAAAGACCTCTTCTCTAATTTTAGGGAGTAAAGGCAGTACAGAATCCGGTTATTTCTCTCGCTCTGAAAGTACTGAGCAGTCACAGGACAGCCCCCCAAACACAAGTGCCAAAAGCTATGCAGAGATCATACTCGGCAAATATGGACGTCTCGGACATCTACAGAGGATGTCTCGTCCTCATAACCAGCAGCCCTCTGATCAGGAGGACAAAAGCATCCCATTCACGGTGCCCAAGAAGCAGGTCATTGACCATATCACCAAACTCATCACCATCAATGAGGCAGTGGTAGACACCAGTAAAATTGACAGTGTAAAACCAAGGAGATTTTCACTATCCAGAAAGAACAGTTCAGATTCTCAAAAGAATTTATCTATGAAAGAACCTCTTATTCATAGTCCTAAAGCTGGTGATCTGGGATATAAAAACAGTGGGTCTATCACCATGGGAGTTCCATGTGAAAAATTTCACCATCCATCCCTAAATGTGGAACAGCCAGTTGGGCAAACATCCAACGCACCTCTTGTGAGAAGTCACTCAATGCCATCTGCAGCCAGCTCATTTGATGCCTCCCGTGGTGGCCCCAGTAAATTCCGCCTAAGTCAGTCCTTTGATGAACAACAACCTTCTGAATCACGGGCATCCCGTCGTTATGGGATGCTAAGACGGCAGCCAGCAATTGAAATTCCCCTTGGTGCCGAACTTACAAAAGAGGAAGATGAGGGTTCTCATTCATTTTACCCTGACAGTTTAACCACTGTGCCTGACCACAAGCAAAGGCAACCACAGCCATATGAGTGTGAAGCCTGTGGCACTGGATGCAAAGATTGGATAGGCTATAAGAAACACAAGCAAAGCCTGTGCATAGCACACCATCCCAGAAGTGAGGTGGTAACTGGTCAAATGGAGTCCTCACAGTTAATTAACCATGGAGTCAGAGCAGGAGCTTCAGCAATGCGTAAAAGAAGGAAAGAAGAGAGTTTTGAATTTGATGACCCCTCTTCTCCGTCTTTGCCCTCTCCTGCCCTCTTGTCCGGACAATGTAAAGATGAGAGTGCTGTAACTTATGAGGACCCCAGAAGACCTACACTGCAAACCTGTTCTGTAATTCAACATACTAGTTCATTTGAAAAACAAGATTCTTTGTGCAATGAGAATCAAGGCATCGAGGCAACAAAAAACTCTCCGCCTCATGAAGAATATCAACTGGTGCCTCAAAAACAAGTCCAACAGTCAACAAAAATAACATCCCGAAAACTGGTCCGCCAACACAGTGTGCAGGTTCCAGAAATACTGGTGACAGAGGATTCTAACATGAGCACTATGAGCTCAATCGAGACAGCTTCTACAGCTAAACATTCAGAAAAACCTGAAGAATTTCAGTGGCCTCAGAGAAGCCCCTCCCTGGCCCAGCTCCCTATTGAAAAGCTTCCTCCAAAGAAGAAGCGTTTACGTCTAGCTGAGGTGGCCCAGTCCTCAGGGGAATCCAGTTTTGACTCTATATCTTTGCCCCATAGCCCTAGTCAGGACAGTAGTGCATCTTATGCATCCAGTCGTTCCACATCCTTTGAAGAATCAAATAGACCAGATATGGAGATAGCAATATCGACGCCACTGAGGAGATCAAGAGCTCCTCACATGTTGACAGTGCCTGGGGTGCATCAGCACAGGGAGATGAGGCGCTCAGCATCTGAGCAGGCGCCACATGACCCACAACCAAGTGTCCTAATGTCTGAGACCCGGAGTAAGTCCTTTGACTACAGTTGTCTGTCCCCTGAGCGCTCTGCAGTTGGTTGGAGGGAGAGGAGAAAATGTCTCCTTATGAGACACACTGCTATTAGAGATCCAGATGAGGAGGAGGAGGAGCAGTGTACTATTCCAAGCCGTAGTCCTGATCATATCAGCCCCAACACATCTTCTCAAGCGAGCCCAACTTCTGCGTACTGCAGTAGGTCTCCTACTTCTCCTTCATCAGGTGACACGGTCTTGCGTAATCCAGTAAGACCACAATGCAATGAGATCTTCTCTCAGTGGAAACTCAGTCAAAATATACAGTTAACAGGCAGCACAGAATTCTCCCTTACTCATGGCTCAGCTGTAGATCCTCTAAAAGAGGAGGCCTCAAACATCCATACAGGGCAACCTCCTCCCCAAGTACCACAGCCCTATCCTACACATGGACACTCAGGGGCAGCAAGAGCTCACTACCTCCCCATGTCTACAGGGCTGAAGCTAGAGATTCCCTCACGACATGATGATTATTCAGAGGTTCGAGTAAGTCACTCCCACATCCAACACTCTGCCCCTAACATCACTTCCAGTCTGGAATTACTGAGGCCAGTCACATCTCCAACGGTAGCAGTGCGTCTCCAAACAGACACTCACACCCCAGCAAGTGCCATATACACCACGTTGTCCCAGTCCACTTCCCCTAGGCCGCAGGAGGCAGATGCTGTTTCACACAATATAAGTAACCCAACAACTGAATACAGAAACCATAGAAACATAAGTCCAGACTTACATCTGTGGTCTGAGGATGGCCTGAGGTTATCAGGCTCAGGGGGCAACAAACGCATGCTTTCCCCTTCAAACAGTATAGAGCTGCCTCCTGAATCGCAACAGCAACAGAAACGAGTAAAAGAAGAAGAGGAGAGGGAGGTGGATGGTGCTGACAAGTCATCAGTGGATACGTGCAATCAGGAAGTCAAAAGGGAGGATCAGTCTTGTCTGCCCAGTGTTTGTTCTGTCACACATGTTGGACCTACATTCCCCAGTCTCCTTTCCAGCACCTGTAATAGCTGGTGCTATTTGAACTACATTAAACCAAACCCCTCTACTCTGGATGAACAGAAGCCTTCAGTGTATTCATCGTGGTCCACTAGCGGCTATGACCCCAACCCACCTGGGCTTTCCAGCAAGACAGCTCTCTCTCTGCTGCACTGTAAGCAGAGGCTCAGTCCCTCCATCTACACCGTATCTCCCATGTCAGTCAGAACAACAGAGTCAATGGAGCAAGAGGACAACACAAGACCATGCTCCACTGAGGTAATTACAACACTAACCACTGATTACAATTGTCTCTGAATCTACAAGAGAGCATTATATGTAAAAACTGACATTGCATTTTCACATTTATTAGACCACTCAAAGTGTAGAACTTACAGGAAAGAGAAAGGATAGATGACATGCCATTAAAGAGTGTGTTTAACTTGAGTTAAGTTAAGGAATCCTGTTGCACATATACAGGATTGATGTGTGGGTATCCATAGTATGGTTTACATTATTTGTAAGTAAGCATAGCAAGCTTCTTTGCAATGATGAGGCACAAAGGGAAAAAAATATATGATGCTTTGACAAATGCTATGATACACAACGTTCAATGAGAATTCCTAATTTTTGTCTCCCTGGGCATGCTGGAGCAGTTGGTGAATTTGCCCATGTCTCTTTCGAGTGTAGGTCTACAACAGCCAGTCCCACTGCAGAGACCGTGAGGGAACAAGGAAGGGACCGCAGTTAGCAGATGACATCAGGTCAAACAGAAAAGAGATCGAAGAAGAGGAGAAGACGGAGGGGGAGGAAGTCCAAGCATGCTCCAGAAATAAACAATCTCCCGAAGTTAGGATTTCTGAAAGAGGGTGAGTATAATATGAACTAATTACAGCTCAGCACTGTTAGACACATATGAACATCAGCTAGTAATGTCAGTGTTAAACTGAATGTTATTCATTGCTTACAGTGTTGGAGGATTACGTCACACTCTGTGGTATGTTGTGGAAACTGTTGTCTGTCCACCATGTTGGAGAGGCTGAGGGTTGGCTGTCTGCACCAACAGAGCCCGTCTGTTGAAGGGCTGAAGCCAGGAAAATACCTAGCTTCCTCTGCCCCTGCAGAGATTCATTTACACCAACCATCACAGCCATTCACATGTTGAGGCAGCACGTTTCATTCTCTCACTCTAACACCAAAGGACTACAGAGAAAATCTACGTACATGTATGTGTAGGAAATCAAAGGGAGGCTGCCATATGGAATTGAACTGGATACAAAAACAAACAAAAATTGCTGTATTTTATTATATGATGAATTGTTATATTTATATTGCCCAGGTAGGTTAATACAGTGGCTCAGAGGGTTGGAATGCACCCAACAGTACTGGGAGGCTCAACAGATGATTACTGGGCAATTAGACCTATTATGCTACTGGTTCTAGGTTGTAACCTCAAACTCCCGGATCCCACAATTATTTAATAATTCAACAATTTCAATTAAATATAACTGGATGAAGACCATAACTTAACTCTGTCAGTTGACAGAAAGTATAAGGGTCAGAGTCAATGTAATAACTTTTTTAAAACATAAAAATCTGATTGGCTTGCAGGTGTATACAAGGTCACCTAAAACAATCATCCAACCTATAGTTTAACCACTGTTATAGATCAGTGTGCAACACAGTATATCAAATGCTATATAAAAATGTGAGTTACCGCAGAAACAAAAACATCTGCTCAATGCTGGTATTGCCAGATGTTAACTGACCTCACAATGTGTTAAAACAAACCATGAACAACTTTAACAAATGGTTTATGAATTGAAAACATACTACTGTGTTATCCTTTGGTAACCAATGGCATGAGTGCAATAACACCCCCTGAAGTACCTCGATATAGAAATGATTGGACTCTGTGGAGGAATTATCACTCTACTTTATGTTCGTTTTCTCCTAGCCTCATGTCTCAGGACACATTGCCACATATTGACCCTGACCTGTTTGTCATTTTTTAAAAATGTGATTCTTTTTCTTTTTATTGGCTCATAAATACTACACAGCAGTCATTCACGTTTTACTGAAAGTCAGCGAAATGCCGTAAGCAAACATGTATGGAGTGAATTTGTTTGGACACACTTCTGTTTGGTATTTGTCTCAATTAAAACACACACACACACTTCTCAAAATGATTTAGCGGTGAGGTTAAAGCAGACACGCTCAGTACTTTTTGATACCCATCAGAAATAAACACTGCAGCGATGCGATGCAGGGGAGTGCAGAGAGGTGCCATCTGTGTGTCTCTTTTTGGTTCGGGAGTGTGTCTGTGAACAAATCCCTGTTGTGACTCATGTTGACGCTCATCACAGCCTTCCTAAAAGAATGAGTCATCCTCACGCCTGCTCGCTTTCTCCTTCTCCGTCTGTTCAGTCTGTCTGAGGGACAAAAAACTGAGGCAGTAAGGTAGGACATAGACATTTTTTAGTTGTTGGCACAGAGGAAGGCGAGGGTACTTAAACTCTAATCTTGGGTGTGAATGGCCCTTGAATGAAAAGCCTATATATATATACTGTAGTTGCTTTATAATATATAGGTGTACAGGCATGACGGCAAAGTGTTTCTCTTTCATTAACCTGAAAGTTTTTCAAGACTGTAAAAGCCACCGTTCTACCTGCCGAGTTTATCCAGCCGTGAAGCCCGTAGTGAAAATAGAAGAAAAAACAGCAGATTAGAATCAGAGAGATTGTTTGTCGTAGGAATGTGTTTTCATTCGCTGTGTTTTTTCATGCTTATTTGGAGCAGCAGCTGGTCTGGGCCAGGGGTTCCCTCCCTCTCTGCGCTGTTTTTATTGGCCGGCTGCAGCAAAACCCCAGATCTCGGGCCATATCGTAGGCTACCCCCCTTGTTTGGACTTATTTGGTGGTGTGAGCTGCGATGGGTTTATAAGCAGGGTGTAATTTGTGGGAGTACGGTGGGGTGTTTTTGGAAGGTTTTTATTCATGAAAATAAATTAGAGCCAAAATGGGTCTATGTAGACTATGAAGCATGTTAGGATATTTCTTGCAGCTGGTTAAGTAACATTTATAGGATTATTATGAATTAAATAAAACGATTACAAAACTTGAACTTGGCCACTATATTTAAATTTTTTTTTGCACAATATTTTCACTCTCAGGGATGTTAATGTCTTATTCTTTCATCGTCCAGACAAGATATCTAACGAGATGTGATCATAAAAAACAAACAAAAGGTTCAATTCTAATTTAACACGCCAGAATTAAATCCCCTAACACTCTTTTCAGTACTGTACAGACCTGTTAAGGGGTCATCCACAGTGTGTTGCCCCTTTGTTATACCAACATATAAATCTCTGAGCAGAAGGCAACCCTTGATCCGTTTACTGCATCATCACTTAACCTAGACACAGTGTCATCTCTACTGACACACGAGTGCTTACAGTGAAGGTCCATTACTGATTTTAATGTTAGCACTAATGACTGTTCTCGTATTGCAGAGAACACAGAGATTTTTTATTTAAATAGCCTATTTTTATTTTAGATGATTATTTTATATGGTCTGTGGGTGAAGCATTATAAATCACTGTGATGGGGATACATGTGTCGCCAGTGGGGTTAAAAATAACTCAGCAGAGGCAGGGATATATAGAGCAGAGAGGGGGCAGGGGAGGGGGGAGATCCCAAATTCTCCTCTGCAAATCACAGCCTGGTTATAAGGTAGTGAGAGAAAAGAGAGGGGGTGTGTTTCTGGTTTTAGCTTATGAAAGCTGCCTTGTTGAAGCTGAAGTGGGACCCCCAGTGTACAGTACATGCAGGCATGAACCCCAGGGCCCAGCTGCCACAGCGTGAGCTCACAGTGCAGTAAAGGCCAAACAGATAGCGTACTTATGCTGGATAAATACAGCCACTAAAAAGCTGCTAACAGGTGCTAAAGTGTCTACAACCTGTGTGTCAGCTCCAGTTACACTCTTATTGATTGTGACTATCATTGTGAGAGAAGCAGCATCAATAGACAAGTGACAGGGAAACTCCCCGAGGACGAAACTGAAAACTCTCTTTCTGTTCACACCTGCAGACCAAATGAGAAGTATGGCATCGTGCACGGAGGAGGTGGAGGAGGTGGAGGTGGAGGGAAGTGCCAGTGTGAGGAGTCTGGATTCCACTGTAAGACCACCAGTGTGCTGGAAAGTTGCACCCATCATATCACAGAGTTCCCACCATACAACTGCAAACACTGTAATGATGCTTCCAAAGCCAAAGGTAACACAAGACAATGAATGATATTTTATTTTGTTTTAAGAATTTGTGACATTCATGTTCACTGTGCATCATGTATGAACTCTTCTTCTCTGGTATGTATAGGGAGCTTCAGCGAACACTTTAGATCTAAGGCGTGTGGAAGAGAAACCTGTTGTTACCCAGATGACACAGATGAAGGTTTGCTATGTCGTTTTTTATTTGTGTGCTTGATACAGTGTTGCTAATATTTTGGGATTGAGCATACCAATAACCAATATTTTTTGCCTTGGCTCTTTTTTTTATTGCTAACAATGATAATAATAATAATAATAATAATAATAAAATACAGTCATTGAGTTTCAACCGAAGTTCAAGTTTAACTGAAGTCACCATTGTCCTTGCTACAGATCTGCCCTCATACCAATTTTCCAACATTAGCTTACCATTAGCACCCACACTAGCTTTTTGGGTTGGGTATCATTTAGAAAATTACAATATAAGTACCCTTAAAGTGATACTGATACCAACTGAGTACTTCATTAAATACCCATTACACATGTTGTGCACTTGCTTTTATCCAGTATAACAGTAGCGTAGTGTAGCCACTAGCTTAAAGTTGAGTACTGATACCTAGCGCTACCTCTTCTATAAGTGTCAACATGTCTCGTGTTGCACTTTTGTTTGTGGAACAAGCAACAAAACAAATATCAGCCGTGGGAAAATGTATGTGTACGCATGGTTTGTATTATATAATAATAAAGAGAATAAAAAATAAAAAAAAGCTGTAGGAGAATGTTTGCAGGCTACAGAGCTGTTTAGCTAGTTAGCTGTAGCACCTTGAAAAGTTTCAAACTGCACTTTCAAATGACCCGATTGGTCAGTTTAAATGCTAATTCATTTAAATTTTTAAGTGCCACTGCTAAGACAAGGCTATTTAACCATGGTCTGTAAGTCTCATGTAACAGTGTAAGCTTCTTTACATTGTGTCTCAATGTCCCTCCAAAATTAGCTATCAATCACACCTGTACATTAGTGGCTTGGAGGCAAAGAGGTCTCTGATGTTTCTCCAAAGACCTTATTTTCATTTTTAATAAAGAATAGTAGATTTTTTTAAAAACACAAAAAGCCGGACTTCTGTGATTTAAGTTTAGTTCACATTTTCCAGGGACAATTTTATTTAAATTTGTAATACATCCTAACAAGAGATAAATGAAGATGTTATTTCAATCATTAGTTGGAAGACCACCACCTTTTATTAGTGGCTGCCCACAATTACAGCCAGCACTGTAACTTGGCCTACTCATCCCGGGTTGGCCTACATACATTTTATCACATAAATCAGATCTCTCATTCTGTTGACTTTGTTTCCCACTTTGTTTGAGCTTCAACATTTCACAGATGTATGAAGTGAAGTGTAAACATTTGGTCAGCAGTTTATCAAGATCTTAGGCGTACAAGATGTTAAGATATGTGGGAGACGGTTTGCAACATAGATGAGACTAAAACATTTGATAGTAATGGTAAATAAATACCAGAGTGTTTACCTGAATATTAAAGGATAATTACCATTTTTTACAACCTGGAACTTATTTCTAGCATAAAATACGATAATTTACTCACCCAGACAACTTTGGTGTCATTTGGAGTTCGGACGAAATTAGCTCCAGTGGAGCGCCGCGTATATATCTGTATAATGTGAGTACACGGGTCACCGAAGTGCAGCCTCTATATATCGCATTGTCTGCCGCGAAACTATTTAATTTCACCAATATTTAGTTATGATACGTTAGTGCCCTCCGAGCCCGTGGTGGCATGTGAGGCCAGGAGATCCGCGTCTGGATCTGTCAATAAACGTCTGTATCACAACACTGGAGGATTTCCACTCAATGATAAACCGGGCTGTGGTAGAGACGTTTGGAAATGACATCATCCAGATCAGAGGTTAGTAGGTCAACCTTACAGACCCCGGATGTTGATAAGATGCCACCACAGGCTCGGAGGGGAATAGCACTAACGTATCATAACCAAATATTGGTGAAATTAACTAGTTTCACAACAGATAATGCGTTATATAGAGGCTGCGCTTCGGTACCCCATGTACTCGCATTATACGGATATACGCGGCGCAACACTGGAGCTAATTTCATCCAAGCGACTCCAAATGACACCAAAGTTGTCCGGGTGAGTAAATGATCGTATTTTATGCTAGAAATAAGGTCCAGGTTGTAAAAAGGTAATTATCCTTTAACTCTGAAACACACTGACCAATATCATCCCAATGATTGATTCTAACTTTAGAATGGAGTTTCGGTAAGAAAGAGGACTGATGGAAAATACAAAAGTCTGAATTTTGTTTTTCTTGCTCAAGGAGTCTGTCAGAATCGTTCAGTTTGCCCAGATGGACAGAAAGATGATCAGGACAATCTGGGCAAAGGTGGAGATGAAGATGATAACATTAAGGACAAAGATTGTGATGAAGACAACAGGTCCACAGCTGCTGAAAGCTCTCACACTGCCTCCTCCGATAGCGAGAAACCTCATCCAGGAGGCCAACAGATGGAGCCTGAACTGAGCCCATCCCTCACGCTTAAGCCCAAGGATTCTACCCAGAAGAGCTCGGCCAGTTCCAGGAGGGCCCTGTTTGCCCGCAGGCGCTTCGATGCTTCATCGTCCTCCAGAAGCTCCCCTCCTCCAAGCACTCCATCCCTGATTCCACAGAGGGAGCCGTCTCCACCTCGCAGCCCGTCTCCCAGGCCTCGCCACTCCCTTGCTCCCCCTCCCTCCCTCTCCGCATCCAGTTGTCATGTCTCTACTTCCCCGCTGAGACCAGCCTCCCCTGTTAGAGGCCTTTCTCCTGTAATAGTCCAGTCCCATGGCACGGGGACCTCGGGGCCTCCAGGCTCTCTGGCAGACACTTCAACCTGTCTTTACCCAAGGGACCGACCGTCTACAGCACGACTGGTAAGGCACTTAAAAAACACAGTGACACAGCATCTGTTGACAGCATTTTGATTAGTTTTCTACTTATAATAGAACCCTGTCATTGTTTTCTGTATTTCAGTCTGAATCTGTCATGGAGCCGTGTTTTTGTCGTGGGTATAATTAATGCTGGTGAAAATGTGGCTTTGGTTCAAACCGCAGTCTTCACTCACCTGTGACTTGATCCATCTTCTGTTTGTTTAGCCTACAGTTTTAAATACATCAGCTTTTGGCTCACAAAGCTAATCTTGTGTGGTTCAGTCAAATCCCAGTAAGTCAACATCTAGAACAAATATAGATAGGCTGGTACATATGAGGTTATTTTAAAGTTGCACATTTATTGGAAAAGGAAGGAAAGGCAACTCTCTTGTTTTATATCAGTCAAACCGAGCCTGCAGCTCCGAGCCTTAAAATAATGCAGGAGAGCTCCCAAATAGACACAACATGTTTTCCCTGGGCAGCCGCTGATAAAATGAGAACCAGGCCGATCGTTAAATACCAAAGATTGGAACCACATGTCGACGACGAAAAACAACATGGGTGAATATCTCAGTCTGCTCCAATAAAATTAAAAAAACACATCTGTACCAAAGTCATGGTTATGTTATGGTGTAACCTCGCCACTTCCTCCTCACACTAATATAGGTCCCATAGGAAAAGACACTGATTCCTATTCTCTGTAAAGTTGCTTTTCTCATCTAGGCACATAAACTATATCTATATCTGTTAACTGGGTGTATATTTACAAGGCGAGTCATTTTTATGTGCCTAAATATTTGATGCATACATATGTATCATGTATCCATTAAAAATCCTCCCAATTTAACTTTCTTTATATCCTTTCTCATATATATTTTCACAAATTTAATTTTGTTATATCTCAGCACACCATTGTAACTTACATGTACTAAAGCATGACTGATGCCATAATCTTATAATAAACTAATTAACTAAACCTTAGGATGCTTCTAAAAATATTCATATATGATAGGTATTTCTAAGCAAGTATATATACAATTATTATAATGACTATAATTAGCTATGAACAAAAAAAATGCATATATTAAACCTGAATTAGGAAAAATTATCAAGTATACATAAAATGCTTTTTATATAACTTTAAACAAATAAAAGATAAAATATTGGCAAAATACTGATATATCTGTGATAGGTCAGTATCGGCTGATAATATCAGTTGGCCGATAGATCGGTCAGGCTCTAATATATATTTCATATTTTTTTGTGACTCACATATATTTGCATCAGCCCTAAAAATCCAGTTTTGAATGAGCATTAATTTACATATTTCTTATTTAAAATATTAAAGGCTTATTGGAATTGTCATGTGTTATCATTAGAGAGGAGGTGCTACTTTTGAAAGCAGAAATAACACATTCTTCTCTTATAAATGAAAAGCTGATTAATAAGCAATAAAATGCACCCTTGCTCAATTTAATACACTCTGTAGCTTTCCCTATACAACCTTACAGTACTGTGGTATGACCAGTAACTTATATCTTTATTATAATCTAAACAGTCAGGAAAAGTTTGATGTTCCTTCCACAAAACCAATTGTACATAACTTACATGGGCAAACACATTACTCATCATTCCTTATTCCTTATTCTTATGTTGTCACACCCGTATTAATACATAGGAAGTATGATTCATCTTACGAGCAAACCCTGTTGAAGTTTAAAGTAACTAAGCTCTGTTTGACAGTCTCCTTCACTCACAGACCTTCAGTTAAAAGCTCCCATTAATTCAGTTAGTGTGCAAGTGCGGGGAAGGCCAGACATTTGGATTCATTCATCATACTTCATCTGAAGGCATGTTTGTTATTTCCTGCTTGTGGTCCAGTTCCACTTTCTGTCATGCAGGTTTCCTCACGATGATGTTTTAAAAGAGTAATTAACAGCAGGCTGAAAAGCTGTGTTTTACTGCCCTTTTAAACCTGTTTCACCTCCAGTTACCGTATACCTCTACATCACTGCAGCAAGGTGAGAAGTTAAAACTAGACTTTCAAGACGGGATGCTCTCTGAAGTTAATGACTAAATGGGAGATGATTGGAAATTCAATTTGCCATTACCTTCTAAGTTGTAGCTTTAAAAGAAGTCATGTACAGTACGAGCTCTTTAGACCTCTGTTGGTGACCTGTGTGACGTTCAATCCAACCTCACGTCTCAGTTATCCACAGCTGTTTACACAATGTCACAGTTGCTTAACAAAGGCCACCACTAGCTGAGACCTAACAGAAACATGTGGTGAAAGATTAACACATCAGCACTCTAAATATTCTTCATATTTAATCCCAGTTAGTGTTTCCTTTTTTTTTGTCTTTCACAGCTGGTTGTTTGCCCACAGCACCTACCAGTACTAGGCTTTTAAGAGTTGTTGTGTCGTTTTTGTATCCTATTACTTTATCCCAGCAGGACTACTCAAGTTTCATTTTATCTTGTCTTGTTGTAGTCTGTGGACGAGGTTGGTCTAACCCACGTCACGCCACATCCTGCAAGGCCTCGAGGAGGCCACAACGTCCTGAGTCACCTCCCTCTTCACTCCCAGCAGCCGAGCAGGGCCCCGAGCCATCTCATACCCATAGGGGGGATTCACATGATTCAGCCCAGGTCCCCCCTCCCTCTGTACACGCTGGTGTGCAGCCCCACAGCAGCCACGGTTAACACAACAGGGACAGGGACATCTTTAAGATTAAGCGAAGCTTCCAAAGGAAGGTTTCCACTGCTGCGACGTCAGGATACTCTCAAAGAGATGTCACCCGGCAGCCCACCGGACCCCGGTGCATTAGGGGAAATGTCCGGGAGCAGCTGTTCGGACACACACATGAAGGTTCAAGGATGCTTCGGCGTCCGACGGCCGTCCAATCCCAGAGCGGAGACGAGACCTCCGGAGGTGAGCGCAGATGCACATGTTACAGAGAGGTGTGTTTACCCCGAGACCACCCAAGGCCAAAAAAAGGCTCCTTCCTCCCAGACACAACTCTGATAGGAGGGAGAGTCTGAAGGGACAGTGCAAAAGACTACAAACCAGAGTGTGTGCGTGTGTGTGAAAGCACTCTGGTTTAAAGAACGAGGACAAAAAGGCAAGAGCACTTGAGCACCGCTTCTGAATGACGCTATTATGTAATTATATGAATAATATATAGACAATATGTTAGATATGCAGTATGTTTTGTAAATCTTTTTTTACCCTCTTGTTTGATGTCATCGGTGTTCAATTATTTATGTGCTATTATGCAATTCTGTACTATATGCAAAAGCAGCTGGAATGAAAATAGAAAAAAGTTTTAATCAGTTCATCTTTTCCCTATTAACCCCTTTGACAGCTATAATATACTATTGCTGTGTTAATGTACTGTATTACCAAAATGGATATAGAAAGGTACTACAAATATTTATTCACCCCGAACAGTATTTTGAAGTGCAATTTTATGTCGAGATTGTGGTTTGAAATGTCATTCTTAAAGGCTGTGATTATTATTATTATTATTATTCTTACTATTATTTGTCAGTTTTTTAATTTTATTTGTTGTTGTTGTTGTCTTTTGTTTTTGTTTGAAGAAGCAGGGTTACGATCACCTCCTTTTCTAACATCTTTAGAAAGAGAAGCTTCAGATCAAGACGTTCCAAGTGCACTGACTAAATGATTTGATACCCAGAGGAAACCTGTTTCACGTACATGGTAGCTACGGTACAATTTTTTGCATAAACAGATACATGTATTTTTGTGTTGTTGCTTTTATAAATGATACAATCACTCTTGTCATTTTCATGTTTACCATTAAACTTCTCATTTTTACAGATTTATATTAAAAACTGTGGTATGCTTGTGGTTTTTTGAGTTTGTTACAGTTAATGATACATTTTCAGAATGGAGGATGCTGTAGTAATGTGTAGTTAAGGAGACAGGTTATCCAAAAAAAATTACATAAATATATAAAAAAGCAAAAATACCCATAGTGGTATCTAGTCCTGGAGGTAGTTTGGGGTTTCATATGTCACTGTCAAATTACAAATTATGTACTATTAGAATCAATCACTTAATCATATCTTAATAAATACATGGGTCTGGCTATGTTGATGTTACATATAACTAAAGCTTGAGTAGGTCTAGACTGTACTCTTTAATTCAATTTAAAGAGACCCAACATTCCCCCATGACAGCGGCAAGGAAAAACAGAGATAGAGATGCACTGCAACAACAATAATATTAAGACTAATAATCATAATAGTCAGTGGGTGTTGAGCAGGACCACAGGGGCAGCATTCGGTCCGCAATTACAGATCCAGATTCAACAGCTCCGGAGGCAGAAATACCTGCTAGACAAGCACAAAACTACAGGAGAGAGAAGATGCTGAGTTAGTAACATTCATTTATGGGACATAACTGCATACAGATGGAGAGAGGAGCTTAGTGCATCATGGGGAGTCCCCCAGCAATCTAGGCCGATAGCTGCATAGACTAGAGGCTGGTCTAAGACAAGCCTGGCCTGTTCTAAAAGGAAAGTTTAAATATTGAGAGGGTTTCTAACCCCTAGACCAACATTGGAAGATGGTTCCACAAGAGAGGAGCCTTATAGCTGAAAGGTCTGCTTCCCATTCTAGTTTTGGAGACCCTAGGAACCACAAGTATGTCTGAATTCTGGGAGCACAGTGTTCTAGTGGGGTAATAGATATTAGATATGGATAAGGATTGGAAATCTGAATTTTACAGGAAGCCAAAGAAGCTGAAATGGAAGAAATATGATCTTTTTTTCCTAGTTGTTTTCAGTACTGGAGAGTACTCCAGTGCTGGACCAGCTGGAGAGCCTTTAGAGACTAGTTGGGGCAGCCTGATTAATAGAAATTGTAATAACCCAGCCAAGAAGTAACAAATGCGAGGACTAGTTTTTCTGCATCATTTTGAGACAGGATGTGCTGGATTTTTGCGATGTTACATAGATGAAAAAAGGCAGTCCTTGAAATGTGTTTTATGTGGGAGTTGAAGGACATATCAGATTCCTTACGGTGGTGCTGGAAGCCAGAGTAATGTCATCCAGAGTCACTATATCATTAGATAATGTGTTTCTGGGGTGTTTAGTGCCAAGCACAATAACATCAATTTTGTCTGAGTTCAGTAGCAGAAAATTGCAGGTCATTCAGGCCTTGGGCGTGCTTGAAGTTTAGTTAACTGGCTGTTTGGTTTCATCTGACCAGCCAGTAAAGAGTTAAGTGAGACCAGGTATCCAGCTTCATGGATGTTACAGTTTAGTGAAGCTAGATACCTCAAAAAGAGTTAATTGAACTTGCTAAATGAGACCAACTGCTCACTGCGAATAATCTACAGAATGCTTTAGAGCTACTTTCTACTGAAGTAATGAGGACACATTATGAAAAATAATGTATTTTTTCAATGCAGTGTGTGCTACAAAATTCCATTCAGGACAACCCCATCCACTGTATTAGGGTGGAAGTACAAATCTGACAAATCTTAAAATGTGGGCAAATAAAACCAAATCCACTTGTTTTAATCCCATGAAGGGTAAGTGAGAAAATTGTTTTTTTGTGATTTGGTTGAACTGCCCATGAAAGACATGCGTGGTCTTTTAAATGCACATTCAATGTAATGTAATAGTAACAATACTCTGTTATGTATGTTATTCATTTACATAACCAATCATCTCTTTTCTTATTGTACAGTGTTTGATATTTATTTATTTCATTTTAATTTATTTGTAAAGGGACCATGTACAATATTAAACATAAATGTTGCCATTTAATGTATTGTATCAGAGTTAGTTCAAAGCTAATCATCTGCAGTCCCTTCTTTCTTTCTTTTTGCTATTTCTTAAAATTCAATTCATTTACAGGTAGTTGACAGATTATAGAAGACCCTGCAGATACTGTGCTGATGAATGTGGCACCACCCTGTGGCTATGGTAAGGTCATGTTTAATAGGATGAAACACCACTTGTCAGTATGAAAACACTGATCTTGCATAAAATCTGTATTATGGCCTGCCTTCATGTTATTTTTGCTGTTTTTGACATAAATCTTTCCATTTTCACACTGTGTTGATATGGTGCTGAAGGCAGCTCCTCTGTCTTTGTTTCCCAGCACTGAAGGTGTCACATATAACCACTAGGTGGCAGGAGATAGCCACATACCATTACTGCTGCCTTGGTGCTGAAAAGGATGACATCACAGTTTACTGAAGCCTTCTGCTGAAACAAAACATAAACTGTCCAAGAGATGATATACATACAGCAGGAATACCAGTGTGACTATAAGAAGGAAATGGCTGTTTATCAAGGAAATGGGGGAATCTGGACATGATGGAGACCATTAGCAGCAGACCTCTGACCAAACCTTTTTCCAGGTATCTACAATCAACTTTTCCTATAAAACCTGAGGAAAATGGTGAAAAAGGTTGATGATGGCTGTGATAACACCCTGAAATGCTGTGTCATCCAGATAATATGATTACAAGGAAAATGAATATGAATCACCTCAATATTATGACTCATTTTCAAAGGAAGGTAGACATGGTTCACTGGAAGAGGAGATCCAAACAATAAAAAAATGGGAATTTCTTCTATGAGCACGAAGTGAAACGATGAACGTGGGATTGCTTTCATATTGAAAGTACACAGGATTTACACTCCCATGGCAACACAGTATGCTGTTTTATGAGCAACAAATATCTCTGTATTATATACCAACAGCACTAAGAGAATCAAAGACCAGAGTATGCAAACCTATTCCATTTGCCGACCGGACCTTGTTGTTGTGATCATGATAATAATGTATGGCAAACTGGCTCAAACACATTGAAAAACAAGAGTCTCTAAAGATTTTTTCACTTTTCCTACTTCCTAATTATTCCGAAATGTCTTCTAAATATGGTAAAATAAAGAAATATTACAAAATGAGGCATATTTTCACTTTATACTTCAACATGAACTCATGTTGGTGGACTTTTGTGTGCACTTCTGGTTGCCCTGTCCTTTGAGTGATTTGGTCCTCAGGTCTTCTCACACCTGCTCTGCATCATTCTCGACATGGTTCTCGCCCTGTCTCCAGTGTCCTTCAAGCCTGCACTTGAGTCTTTGTCACCTGTCCCCCATTTCCTTGTTAGTTTCTGCTTGTATTTAAGTCTTGGTTTTCTGTCCAGTCCTTCTTTATTGGATCTTGTGTCAGTCTTTGTCAGTTCTTGTCTAGAACCTTTTTCTGGCAGCCCTGCCTTTGGTCTCTTATGTTTGGGTCCACCTGCTCTGCTTTTTGTGACAATAGCCTCCAGCAGGTTTCATTTGCAAATAACAATGTTATATAATGTGAGTCAACTGAAGTTCATGTTCATATTAAAGCCTGTACAATAGAATAAACACAGTTAGATAAGATTGTGCATGAACTTATGTTTCTTCTTCCTATTTTTCTTTCATCATTGTTTAATTCTTTCTGATGTTGAGTCCATTGGGTGAGACATGTATGTCCTGTTTTGATTCTTGGATAAATCATTTAAGGTGATCCTTAATTACAATAATACCTTTTGGCAGCAGAGCTTAGAAAGGAAAGGGGAGGGAGAAGGTGCTAATGAGGCACACCTGTGAGCTGGCAAAGGCAGCATGGAGGACAAACTTAATCCAGTTTTAGTTAGCCTATCTGACCTTTTTAAGAAAAAAATACTGCAGCAAAGAGAATGGCAGTGTCATCAGAATATCGGCTAGAAAAACAACCCCAAGCTGAGGAAGTGAACCCCGGAGTATATTTGACAGGACAGGTGGTTGTCTTCCTTATGATGCGCTTGGAAACTGTCTCCTGCCTGGGCTGGATCCTGAAGGGTAGTGTTAAATATTCCTTCCTGTAGCTCTCCAGGCTTCTTCTTCTATGTCCCCTTAACCCATCACCTCTCAGCAACTTCACAGTACATACTCAACTGCCCCCCCACCCCCTTGATAACCTTAGTGGATTTAAGTGTTAGGTTTGGGTTGACTGTGAGTTGGTTTCATTCCTTTTTGTGTTTTCCACAAAATCAACAAGGTTTGACTATTTTGTATTATTCACCTGTCTGGTGCCCAACATTTGAATTAAAATGACCTACTTTAGCCCATATGCTACAGCCTAGTTTAACATATACAGAATCGAAAAATCAAAATGAGTTACAGTAGTTACCATGTGAGATACAACCATATACATCAACAAACAAAATTAGACAGAAGACTGAAGATAGTCCTTTCAAGATCAGTCCTCACACGGTGCACCTGAAGCATTTTGAATAGGAATGATTCTAACCCAAGCTTTCTAATCAGTATAAGCACTTCCTACCATAGTAGGATTTCATTATCCAAAATCAGATCTAAAATGTGAGAGTGGACAAATAACTTAGCAACAGAAAAAGGCAGCCATTTATGGACATGAGCAAGCTATTGTCAGCTCATCACAAGGTAGAAAATATCAAATAGGTCCATCTGTGGACTAACAGTATCTACATGACACACTCACTTGGTTAGATTTAGGCATGAACAGTGAGATTAAGGTGTGTCTAATGTAGAGTGACAACATCAGGGATGTATGTTGTGGAGGCGTGACTCTTTCAAATAATTTTGTGTCATCACTTACAGATTTTGATCTCAGAGTTTAGTTTCTTTGTAATCTGAACATTTTGATACACAACTAAAGACTGCCTTGGGTCAAGCATCTCTCTTATGATAATGTGGTGTAATGGTATGATAATGTTATCAGCTTGGAAACTTTATTACACACTTTCATTTTATTTGAATGATTAGCTTAATGCTTATGAGTCATATGCATTGCTATGACAATTCCAAACAAATCAAACATCAAGGGAGTATGTGACAAGACTCATAGTTTAATACCTTTTAAACTTTAAAAGCATTACACCTCATTCATTTTATCTTTAAAATGAATACTGCTTTCTGTATCTCAGAGATTCCATTAACTATAATGGTCTAATAGGTATGTGTCAAAAGTTTGGCATTTTGGGACTTGTTTATACACTGGTTGAGGTGTAGCAGACACCCCCATCACTCCTCACAAACTCACACTGAAACTATCTGGGTTTAGTTACTTTCAGCTATGTATTTGATGCTGCTATCAAAGCCTTCATCTACTCGCACAGGTGGGTTTGGCCCATATGATGAGTGAGGTGGAGACACCTCACTCATATGAGGGCCATGTCTGTGTGTGTGTGTGTGTGTGTGTGTGTGTGTGTGTGTGTGTGTGTGTGTGTGTGTGTGAGTCACTATCACTCAATAAACCATTACCAAATTTACTTCCTGCCTGTCTCCAACACAGTTTTTTTTAGACTGAAGGATGCCATGACAGAATTCTTATCTGATGCGGTGTCCATTCCTGATGGCAATCATGTTTTAAAATTAGAGCTATGATGATGATTTCATGTAGAAAGCCTGCTGACTTGAATCAACATTAGCCCAGTCTCCCTTATGCTGTGTTCACATGCTATTGGCAGGAACAGAAAAATCTCCAGTTATTGTGAATTGGCAGTGTTCATGCGTTATTCGTAGATGATATCATGTCATTTAAATAGCCTAAATTAGCAACCTCTGGATTGTTGCATTTAGGGTGGTTCATGAAACCAGATAGTATAGTTATTAGCTGAAGTAACGTTAATATTGTATTTTATTAAGATGTAACTGCCAGCAGTATGGGCTTCGAAGACCCTTTCACCAACGGTCTGTTTACACTTATGCTTTTCCCCAAGTGGAAGACATTATCGTTATCAAAAATTCCCAAGGCTATATATTTGACTCGGAATTACATCTCGGAAGCTAATCTTCAATCTTTTCCAACTTACTTTCTGGTAATTACACCCTTAACAATAGGATGTGATAGTAATGTTAGATACTGTAGATAATGTAGATAGTCATTTTTGAGGCAATATGGCCTTCATTTTAAAACACAGACACAGGCAGCCTGCCATTCCTAGTCTGCTGATACTGATTCTTCAAAGCATATTTCATCAGTAGATAGCTAGCTAGCTAATTAATGTTAGCTCCCTGGTTTGGTTAAAAAAGTCCCTTCCAGCTGACCACGTACGTTAAAACTTAAAGTTAAACATGCACTTGATGGCTACATTCATGATATTGTGCTAAAGGACTAAAACGACATATTCCATTGTTGTCAGCATCATCATAAGTTGATCCATGTCTGACATAGACCTGTATGGATTCTTAGTAGTGGATAGTGGAACAAACAGGTAGAGGTTACATTTATGTTCAGTTGTACTTATTTTCAAACTGTATTTTTCATTTTCCATAAAAAAGAGAAAAACCTTTGAAGATGAGAACTTAAAGGACCAGTGTGTAGAATTTTTTGTCATCTAGTGGTGAGGTTGTAGATTGCAACCAACTGAATACCCCAAATGCGATGTCCCCGAAACCTGTGGAAAAAATGCAAAAAGGTCCTCTCTAGAACCAGTGTTTGATTTGTCCATTCTAGGCTACTGTAGAAACATGGCATTGCAACATGGTGGCCTCCTTGGAAGATGACCCGCTCCCTATGTAGATAAAGGGCTCATTGCAAGTTAAAGAAAACACAACACTTCTTATTTTAATGGGATTATACACCAATGAAAACATACATGAATGAATATAATATGAATGATATATTTCATTTCTGCCTGTTATGCTAGATGCCACTAAATTCTACACACTGTACGTTTTAACAAAGTGTAGCAAACATAAAGCTCAGATAGACATACAGTATTGAGCAGAACAAAGCCGCTGACATCACTTAAACTCTGATGTGCTATCCATGTGACAATATGTAAACTGTAACGCCACAAAATGTACTTGCAGCTAAGTACATTTTGTGGCGAAACTTGCATGGCTGAAAGCAAACATATATATTATTAGCTAATAATATATGTTTGCTTTCAGCCATGCAAGTTCGGTCAGGTTAAGGTTAGGTTTACGTAATGACATTTGAACACATGTTTTAACCTTTTTTGTACCTCCTGAAAGCGAGGACTTGTTTATGTGTCATTGTGTCACAGTTCATACATTCAAACTCATCTTCCAAGGAATTTCAAAGAACTCTGTGATCACGCCTCTACTATTTGTTTGCCATCACGCCGTCTCGCATTCCTCTGTCTGTCCTCAGCAGCGTCTGAAAGTGGGAAATAGATAAGAGAGGTTTTTTTACATTGTAACTGCAGAGTCACTGTGTTCCCCTGCTGCTTGTCTGGTGAAAGCAGCAGGGGAAGGGGACATGGCGGAAGGGGAAATGAGCAGGAGGGGGGTGGGTTACCTTTTAGATTTGGCCCATTCCTCTAGTCTACACTACTGGACAAATATTTTCTCTAGATGACTTTTTTCTCTACACTGTGATAAATAGTTGGTGAAATGCCAGTTGCTCTGCATTGTGACATCCCATTGGCATTTCCCCTCCCTCTTAACCCCTATAAACCATGACCACACACACAAACACACACATGACATGTTCCAGCACTGTTTTTTCCTTCTGTTGTCTCTGTATCATCTCAGTTTCCTCTGATGTAGAATTCCTCGCCGTGTCTACAGTTTTCCACTCTCCATTTGAAGCTCTGCTTTTGTTCTCCTTCCTGTTTTTTTAATTGGATTTCTTTAAACCCATTTAAGGTAAAGGCTGGCACATAGAAAATTAGCTCAAACTGCCAGACTTTTAGAAAAATACAGTACTAATATGTATACAGAGGAAATCTGATAACATTCCTACTTCCACCATTTATAAACATTCAGATTTTGTGTTAATGGCCAAATAGGTTTGCTTATACAAGGAATTTGAATTGGTGAGTTTGACATGTAGATCATGTTGAAAAAATGTCATAAAAAATTCAAAGTATGTTACAGTGTTTTAGGAAGAGAATTTATTGTATAATGTGCAATAACTGCATAAGCACTTTAATTCATTTATATTATATTTTATATTATATATTAAATAAATATTATTATAGTTATTTATTCATTCAACCCACAGTTTATTTTAATGTGTGTGCATGTGAGTGAATGGGGCATAGTTTTCCTTTAAGAGAGACAGCTTATTTCGGTGTATTTTTTATTTTTATTTATTTATATCAGAGATCATGTACAAAATACATTAATCTCAAAAAAGGTAAAAGATGCTCTGCACCAGATATATCTGCAGTCTCTAGGCAGGTTTGGTTTAGTTTAGTTTAGTTTAGTTTCATTTATTTTGGTCGCTGAACTCAAACACACATGTACTGTACAAACAAAGCAAACAATCGTATGTGTCCATTCTCCTTCATCTCCACCAGAACTAGAGATAAGCCAAAAGTAAAAAATAAATAAATTAAGCAGTTTCTGAAAAGGTGTAGTCTGAAACATTTGCTTAATAACACCTTCCCTTCTTCCATTAGTCATTCAATAGATACTAATGTACATAACAAACAATAAAAGAAACAATAAAACGCACCACTACAAATAAACTAATTTACTATTCATACCCCCACAGACATACACAGAATATTGATATATACACATATCATAGTTATAAAAACAGTTCATCAGAATCTCAAATTAATGATGCAGAACATTTTTAACTTCACGTTGTATGTTAACATGCAATGACAATAAAGGCATTCTATTGTATTCTATACTGTATATGAACAGTTTCAATGCATCATACATGTGTAAATGGGTATTTTTATATTTAAAATGGAAAAAAGTTGATTTTAAACTGCGTTGTGTACACGTCACTTAAAATGTATGTTTTTGAGACATGTTGTCCGTATTGCAGTAGTAGCAGTAGACTGATTGCCCTCATATGAGGTCTGCAAAGTCACTACAAGACAAACATGTTGGTCCATTGTTGAATTATCTCTACTGGTCATAATACGTGGATGTCAGATTTGTCCTTTGCACAGACTGTGTCTTTGTCTGAGTTTCATTTAGTTTATCCTAATCCAGCTATTCACATTCTTCCCTGTGGTATCCTGTTATCAGATGCACACACTGGATTAGTGCCTTATGACTATACATGCCTGTGGATTTGAATGATATAATCCATTCTATAGCAGATAAGTAGAGGTGTAGAGACATGAGGGTGTTTATATGGCATACTGTAACTCTTTAGGACGTGTGGTCTAACCATGCTTGTTGGAAAGTGATGCTGTTATTGTCACTGGTGAGAGACATATAGTAAACAGATGGATAGTGTGTGTGTGTGTGTGTGTGTGTGCATGTCAGTGGACTATATATCCATCCTGGCGTGTGTGTGGGTTACAGAAAGCGGATGTGGCAGGCGGCTGCATATCTCTTTTTATGGAGGTCAAACCACATTACGCACAGAGAGATTGTGTGTTTGTGTGTGTGTGTGTGTTTGTTTATGTGTGTGTATGTGTATGGGGCAGTGTAAGGGTCTATGTGTGGGACGATCATGCCATGACCTCACCTTCCTGCTGGGCCGAAGGGGGCGGGGGGGGAGGGGGGGTGCTGACAACTCTCCTTGACTTCATCGTCCCCGTATCAGCCGAGTGGCACATGCAAAGCCGCCTGTGTGTTTGTACTGTCGCCGCTCATCTCTTCCTCTCTTACGCCTCCGGCCTCGTCCACATGCCTAAAAAGAAAGAAAAACAAAAGTCATGTCACGACCTCACATAACCTCCTTTTATCTGCTTCCACTTAATTCTGAGTGGCTGAAATGTTGAAATAAGATGTTTGAACTTATTTAGTGTTGATAAAAAAACAGGTCAACCTTTAAGTATAGTACTTTATTACACATTATAATGTCATTATCAGCAGATATGGACATCTTAAAGTGACTCAGCACTCATAACTGGTGTACAAACAGATAAATAATCATAGCTAAAATCATACAGAATACGCCTTCACATTTGATATCAATAGGAAATCTGAAGTATTGGTTTATGAGATCCCATAATTAGGTTTCTTGCATTTATTAATGAAGTATTTATGTATTTATAAATGCTTTTATTGCATTCTCCATGACGTCAAACACTATTGGTTAGATGCAGCTGAAAAATCAAGGAGAAATATAGAATAGAGTATTAATGACAGTTTTGAACCCATCTGTGAATGATCTGTACATAAACTATTAATTGGTATGATTTTGGAGTATATGTATGTTATGTTATGTATGAACATATCATGCATTCATTATACATCGGTTAGTTCTGTAAGTTGTAATTATTGATTAACACAAAAAGATATTTTATATCTCATTTCAATAACATTAAAATCTCTTATAAACATTTCAAGTGTTTATAGACTGCTTATAAATGTTAAAGGGGAGGGGTTAGGGTTAAAATAAAGTAAAATAAAAGGTATTTTTCTTACATTCTTTGTCTTCTCTCTTCATCTTCAGTCATGTCAGCAAAAACTGGCAGAAAACACACTTTTTGATACACCAACAAAGCAGAAAACCAGAATTCCTATTTTTTCTTGTCTCTCTCTCAGACTCTCACATACCTCAAATAAGCACTGAAATAGCTGAACTCAAACTCAGCTGTTAAATAATTAGCATTTTTTTATTCATTTCATTTTGTCTTGCAACTTTCAGGAGCCTGAATTACAATTTTGTATTATTTATATAGTATATTGTTTACAAATACTATGAAAAGATGCTGAACACCAGTAGAAAATAATTACTTTCTGGCTCTGTAATCCAACAACACCTAGAAAGAGGAGCCTCCTGCCCTTCTTGGCCTGTTGGGGGCGCTGATAGTACCATAAGTAAGGTCAGTGCTGGAATGCGAGGGCAGGTGGAGTTATGTTGTGTAACAACACTGCTCTGCATAGATGGAGGAGTATAGATGGGAGGAGCCAGCATTGTGATATCACCCAGAGTGGGGTATAAATAAGACATCCTGACAGAGCAGTGAACACAAAGCACCTGTTGCTGCTCTCTGGCTTCAACAAACATCACTGTAAAGACTTGACTGCACCTCTCGGAGTGTGTGTGAATTTACTGCTGCTGCTTTGACACATCTGTACTTCAGATTCCAGAAACAAAGGATGATGATGGCTTCCTTCACATGCAAGATACTGACTCTGTTCTTCATCATTTGTCTGACTCTACAAGATGGTGAGCAACTCTTTTTTTAATTTATTGTGATTTTTGGAAATTTTATGATTTTTTTTTTTTTAACTTCTTCTATAGATGTTTGTGGAAATCAGAAATAAAATAAAATTGCAATAATTTGGCTTAATGAAGGTTTAAAGATAAGGGTCAAGTTATAGTTTCATGTTAACCAAAATGTGAAACTTTACATTAAGTATGGCAGAGTTCAAGTCACCACAGAAAGTGGAGCAGGGACCGGGCTCTATGCCCAGACTATATTACCCTTTGATAAGTAACCCACCCTTTTATTGAAGAGTAATCACATTATTGCCCTAGCATTATTGATACAACAAATTTTGAATAGCTTGCAGGAGTGTTTGACTTGGAATATGATCCGTGATTCATAAATATGTCCCACTATTAATCATGCGCTGCTGGGTGTTAGCCCGCCAAGTGGATTTGTTTGTTTCTACATATGACAATCAGTAACTGCACAGTCATACTGCAAAGGATTAGTTGGCACTTTTTAATCTCTGGATCCTTTGTGTTTTTAAAGGTTGTGGACTCCCATTATCAGCCCAGGCAGAGCTGCCAACTCAGGCTTCAAATCAACACCGTGTCAGGACCAAACGCTGCTCCTGCAACAGCTGGGATGATAAAGAATGCATCTACTTCTGTCACCTGGATATTATCTGGGTTAACACGCCAAGGTGAGGCCGCAGGCATACACCAAGAGAACTCCATTTGGGACTAGATATGAAGATTGTTATTTAGTGACACACCCTAAACCCTAAGCCAAACCTCAAAACTTCAACAGAATTTAAGCATCTAAGTTGTCCACATACTTTCACCTGCTTTTTCATTAAAACTTTTGGTTTCCTTTTTCAGTAAACTCATTCCTTACGGTCTGGGAAGTCCCTTGTCTCGTCGCCGCCGTTCAACCGAGCGTTGCGAATGTGCCAACACAGCCGACAAAATCTGCTCCAACTTCTGCCATAAAAGGTGAGCGTGCCCTCCTCCTTGTACCTACCCATCTGATCGTTCAGCAAAGCATCCTTCTCATCCCTCTTTAGATGTCAGATAGTAGTTTCTGTTTCTTGCTCCAGTAGCAGTCAAGTGTGACAAGCATGTAGAGTATGTTGATGTAGGACAAGTCAGGAAGAAGGCAAAGTGATGAAGTCTGTGATAGTGTTGCTACAGTATGGGGGTAGTCGTCACAATGCGGAGAACCATGGAGGCCTTCAAAGAATTCATGATGGTTTATTAGAAGTGCTGCTATTTTTAGGCAGTTATTTTTTATTCTGCTCAAGGGAATGTTTGTTGTGTCTTTGACTTATTGCGGTAATGAAACCACCAGAACAGATTAGCCATCGTCTCAGGTGTTATCCCATTGGTGTTTTTTAAGGCACAACCTGCATTCCTGCCTATAAGGCATGTCAAATATATTAGTTTGGAACTCTGAGGAAATTGCTTAGTCGACTATGAACTCATTGGGGTTTTATTTGTTTTATGGGACAGGGCGTTGCCATATATGACTTTATTAAATAATAGGCAAATAGGAAATATGGGAAAAGAGATGGGTATGACAGGCAACACAGGTCCGTAGCCAGTATGAAACCAGGGACATTGCATTTATGTGGAATGTGTAGTGACCATTCTCTTCCTGAACTCATTTTGTTCAAGGTTTAATTCCCTTAAGTATGGAAGAGTTGTGACCTAATTTTAATATTTTTGTTCTATCTGTCCACAGCTCAGAGAATACTAAAGATGATGTCGTGAGCCCATCGATACAATCTACAAACACAAACAGCAACAAATTGCTGACATCTCTCAGGTAAATGAAAAAGAATTTACAGATCATCCTTTATCTCCATATTGTGCTGTGTTTGATGGTCATCTCGAAGACATCTGAATCACCTCTTACCTTGTCTTTCATTTTTTCCTACAGATCCGTGGTCAACTCCAACATGGCAATTGCAAACACGATTCTGTCATCCAAGGAGAACCTGGCTGGAGTCAACAGACTAAAGAGTCGAACAAGGAGGTAGAGGGCTGAGTGACGATGAGAAGCAGTTCAACCTGTACAAGAGTTTGGAGACTCCTCCAGCTGCCTTCAATGTCAGCACCTCAGTTCTTGAAAAATATCAAGACCGTGACCAATGTAGGGTTGCAGAAGTGGAAAGATGAAAGGCAAAGCAGTCAGCGGATCAAGCATTTGATTGACGTGATGGCTTCGGAAGACCGACAACCCCACAAAACAGAAACCCTACAGCAGGAGAAATGATGGGATGAGTCATTTCTTGAACTCTTCTTGAACTTTTCTGAACTTAATAAGTGTCTGCATATGCCAAAGACATAGAAACTGACTTTGGGAATAGCTGGCAACCATATCAACGAAGGTTGTTATGACTAATCAGCAAGCAGTTGATTTGACACATCTAAATGGATAGTTTAAGTTCAATGAGGATTACACACTCAAGATTCATATCAACTCTGTAATTAGTTGGAAAACCATTTGTCAATGTCTATGGAACTATTCTACCATTGTCAATCTTTGGTTTGGTTAAATATTCCTCTGTATCAGAGCAGTCCTACCTAATATTTAGGGCAAACTAGCAAAAAGCTTTTTAATTATCAGGCAGTACTTACAAACGGCAGCTAGTTCACTCCTGACACACATTGCCTCAGTGAAATGAAGGTCATTTCTTTGGGATTTATCTCCCGAACAATTTGCTGGAGTCCATTTATACAATGCCATTGTCAGTTCTTCACAAACACACACACACACACACACACACACACACACACACACACACACACACACACAGTATACAGTACTTTTACCAGCATAACAGCTACAGTAGGTCTATTGTGTTGGCTCAAGTGTTTATTGCATAGCTCCTGTTTAATGTTTTCATTGAAGATCAGCCAGGGGGCTCCAATGACGCAGAGCTTGCCAAAAACACAACAATTGTTTTCCTTCTGTAACAAAATGTTCACTTAATTCCTCTGTAATTAACCGCTGGGAAATTATGGCTCTCCACTTGTGTTATGCACTTCAAAAGCTATTTATCTGTGGCCTGCTCTTTTTATGTGTCAACATGAGCTGATGGACACATGGAAACATAAACCTTCATTATAACTCAGAGATATTCACCTTTTTAATTATTTCAGTGCTGTATATGATGGATGGTTTACCAGCTTAGATGTTTACTGTTGGTTGTTAAATGAGAGCAATTATTGTAAATAGGATAATTTATTTATTCTCTAACTTATTCGGGGATATATTTATATTTGTATGAATGATACACTGACAAAATAAAATGCAAAAAAACCCCAATCTTTTTCAGAACTGTGTTTTCATTATATGATTCACTGGATGTTCGGTTGCAAAGTTTCATGTCCCTCCAAATGCCTTTTGATGTACAGTGCTCATTATTATTTAAACTTGACAGCCTGTACCAACATAGAAAACAAAAAAATGATGACAAAGTTCCTGAAGGGCTCAATGTTTCATCACTTTTCTTTTGAATAACTATTTGTGGAAGAAATTGTGTAATTCTTGAAGAGTCTGAGATTGATGGTGTTTAGCAACACATACTGCCACACATGTGAAATAAGTGTAGGACTATTAAAAAATGTATACCTGACAGATTTAAACAAAGGAATATTCTGAGTTGTTTAGTTTTCGGGTATAAAACCACCCTCCCTAGATTTGGATAAAGTATAGTTAAGGGAGTGCACAATAGGAGAGGAAACAGGTTTGACTTTTAAGAAGTGGTTTATATCATCATAGTCTGTAGCAGAGCTATAACCGTGATTGAGTCATAGTCAAGTTTCACTGTAATCTACCACTTCAAAAGTGCAGAATATTAGATTTTCAAACATTCCATTGGACACTTACATATTGGTGACAACAGAAAAGTGTCAGTGCTCCTAGATAAGATTTCCCAAAGTCTGTGGAAATCTACCAGAGGTCTGATTACCATTTTTTCAAAAGATATTCCCCCATTTGGTGTTTTGATAATGGTGGCAGAGAGCGATGTCTAAAGCCGGTTTTATACCTGCCGCAATGGGTTTATAGAGTCCCAGCGTAGGCACCACTGAAACAGGAATAAAGAGGTGTATTGTACCTGATCAGGCCCTATCATGATTTAATTCTATTCACCACCATAACATTGTTCACATTGTTTCAGTCACTTTGTGGCATGAGTGACGTGGGAAGGTTTGCCTGGTTTCATAACAGAATAGAAGATTATTCTGGGCAATGTCTTTGAACAATCTCTACTGAAAGTTGTAAAAGAAAACACAAGCAACCCCAGCTAACCAGTTCTTGAAGTCCCTTTGTAGTATCCTCATAGCTACCATAGACACAATGAAAACTAGTTGGGGTCAGAAGTTTAAATCCAGCTCCAGAATCTCTCATGGGTGTTAAAATGGGATGAGATCTGGTGACTGTGAAGGCCATAGCATATAATTCACATCATTTTCATACTGAACAAACCAGTCAGTGAGCCTTTGGTATAGAAGCCTTTTCATGTCTCATCACTCATTAATTTTTTTCCTCTTTCATTTATCTGTATTGACTCCACCAATCACTTCCAAAAGCGAAAACCCAGATTACTTTATTGCGGTTGTTTGAACATTTATCAGCTGTATTCAACAGATATATCAGCATGATCAGCTCTGATGTTCCATGAAGCTTTCTTTAATCACAAGCTATTTTTTCTAATTCTAATTAAGTGTCAATTTTAAAATAAGTTCAGACTTGAAACTTCAATTTTATCAACGTGCTAAATAAAACACTTTGTTAGGGTTAGTGTTACCAGGTATTTTAGGCACATGCAATACTTTGCACTTCAAATGCTATTCATGAATATCTATTCAAAGCGTTGATACAGTGTAGATGGAAGTTTGCGATAGATTTTGACAATTGTTCAATGCATTAAGCAGCTGATTATACAAAACAGTACAATGAAATACAATATGTGAATTCCATGTCTTAATGTACTTATGCTTAGCTAGCAGCTTGACTCTATGGCTGGCAATGTTGGTCTGTTGGTCAGTCAGTTCACCACTTTGGTACAGAAATATTTCAGTAACCACTGAGTGGGTCACCATACAATGCAATTTCATAGACATTCGTGGTCATCATTGGATGAATCCTTTGGTGAACTTTAGTGAACCCCTGACTTTTCTTATAACGCCAACAACAACTTGACATTTTTGTCGTTTATTGAAAGTTCTGATAACTATGGTATGGTTTGCCATGACATTTGTTTCACAGTGTCATTTCCCATAGGATGAACTGTGATAACTTTGGTGATCCTTTCACTTTCATCTAGGGTGACATTTTCAGTTTGTCCAATATTTCAGCTAGTAACTGAACAAAAAATACCTGCAAAACTAACTAAGCTTCAACTAGTCTGTATTTCGAGCTTATCAACACATGTTAGCATACTGTACTAACACACTAAACTGAGATGGTGAGAAAGCCAAACACTATAACTGCTTAGCATATGCATGTTCGCATTGTCATTGTGAGCACGTTAGCATACCGAGATTAGCATTCGGTCAAAACCACTGCTGTGCTTGAACAGAGCTGATGGTGTTGCTGTCGACTCCTCTTTAATTATTTATGCTGACATTATTTGTACCAACCAAGTACTACAGTATGTCATGGGGGAATGGTGTTGCTGTTTGTTTCCAAATCAATAGTAGGGTGGAAATTAAATATTAATAAAGCTGTGGAGGGTCTTGCAATTTTAGAAACCTGCAATTTTTAATCCCATCCACATCCCAGTAATTTGTACACATTGCCTAAATAAATATACGTATTTCCTAAATACACGATTTCAATCAATCAATTAAACTTCATTGTGTTTATTGAAAGTGCTTTACAGATGACTGACAAGCTGATAATGAGAGAACAAATGTAAACAGCATCAATACCCTGACTAGGCCTATATGTTTGCAAAAACAACAGGCAGGAGAACCAGCAGACTTACACAAACACTTATAATCACACAATCATGATTTTCCATCATTCATCATTCATCAGTATGTTGAGGAGACAAAAGAATGGGGGGGCAACAACATCGTATAAGGACTAAAACAAAGCAAAACAATGCAACCAGTGTTATGACAACGGCGTGATTAAGGTTACAATCTGCAGGCCCATATCAGTTCCCTGTGCAAACAGCAGACATGCTCTTGTTTTTCCTTTGTTTCTTTTCCTCTGCCGGTTTTCTCCTGTGCTAAAGGAATTCAGAAGGAATGCAGAAAAAGCATCCTGTTTTCATTCTGCACTCTTAGTCAGCTATTCACACTTTGTAGTACACGCTGGGGGTTCTGTGAGTTCTTACTGACGTCAGGGGTAAATAAGTAGGAAGCCACTACGTGAACCAGTGGACACACAGGTGCATTATAGTACATTCTTTTTTGTTTAATGAAGCATGTCTTAGGCACACCAGGAAAACAACAAGTACTTAAAAAATGCACAAGAAAAAACCCTATGAACCTTTAATTGACTTCAAATGATGCTAATGCCCCACTTATTATAATCTGTCATTCCTTAAACATTTGAACCATAACCTAGGATGTCCTGTAGATACATTAAAGCCAAAAGTCGCAAACATCCTCTTCAATAAACCCTTTCAGAGCTGACGTCCCTCCTGCAAAACAGCCTATCTAAAGTAAACATCGGCTTATGGAGCGAAAGGGGGCAGACTCCCCACCACGAAGAGATAACCGCCGCACGTTACACTGCAGACAAAGAAATCCTACGTGTAGTAACCGCATACTTCTTTTTATTTTGTTCTCTCTTCACCTGAGAGGGATCGCCGTGTGCCTTTTGGGTTAAATGTCAAGCATGACTTCAAAGCAGACACGCCTGCTAATGTTGCCGGTGTTTCTTTCTGTGAGTCAACTCCACCTATTTCTTTTTTTCCCCCTCTTTGAATCCTTATTTATGTCCACAATATGGAACAGTAATGAATGTGTTGCATGATCTCCATATGTACAGCAAACATAAAAAAAAGTGCTGAACAAATTATTTTTAAAAAGACACTGAACTTTTTTTTTTTTGATGTCGAAGAAAATGTGCAAAACAGATTTTAAGAGATACTATTTAGTGTGATGGGAAATTAAACCTCTGAAACTGTGACAAGATAGCCATTGATGGTAAAATGCACCTTTATGACCCATTGTGCATTGTGCTTGAACCATAATTTGCAACTATTTTGTTAATCCCAAAAAATATCTGCTGGAAATATGAATTTGGGGTGTTAAAAAACAGGTTAATACTCCTCTCTGCTCACCTGTCCCTCCTGATATTTTCCATACAGTTGCTAAGTGCAGTATAACATGTTAAAAAAGTATCAAGGGATTATGCAACTCTTACAGAAAATGATGATATTTTCTGTACACTATGAAACTTTGTGCCACATCATCTGTTTTTGTGTGTTTTTTCGCTTGATTTTGTACTGTTCCAGTCCAAGTCTGCTGCTGCTATTACAGTAAAAGTCAGTGTCGGTACATTCCTTCTCTTCCTGGTTTTGTTTGCTGGGACTGGAGTGGCTCGGGGACAGACTGGGGACAGACTGGCCTATCAGCAACGCCGGTCCAAACATGCCCGCTGATACCAAAACATGAAGTCTAGCCATAGCCAAACAGCCAAGGAACCAGCAGGAAGGAAACAGGCTGCCCCCCCCCCGCCCCCCCCCACATACATGAATAATGCTTATGGTCGTTTGACAGCCAAGTGTTCTCTGAAGTCATGACACTTCATTGGGTCGGTGAATAAACAGTTACATAGCTGCTTTGAATAGCAGGCATTCCTGGACGCTTCCTCAGCGAGTTCAAAGGTGAGCGTCATTAAGCAACGCCGGTGTAATCATTCAAAGACAAATGTGTTTAACAATATACAGCGTGTATATTTAACAGTGTCATCTTTCCATTTGTAAATGACCCAGACTAATTCATTTTCCAGTAATGATCCCAGACCGCCCTACATTCCTTCTCCTGCTACAAACAGACATCTTTTTTTCTTAATAGGGCCTTACCGGCATGCCTGTACTGGATGGCATACTTCACATTATAGTCTACTGTAGATTATTATCATGCCTCCTCCTCCTGTGTCAGGGCACACGTACGCCAGATGCAGCGATAGTCCCTCACAGTACATTTAAGACACACGTTACAAGTGTAAACAATCTGTGGAAACTCTGTAAACAGCCACTGTCCTCTGTGCAACATCGCTGATTCAAATCTTAATTCGCCATTCAGACACCTGATGATGTCCATCTGCTATCTCAGCAGGGGAATACATACTGTAGCAAGTGAATACGTGAGGAGATGGCAGATCAGTGTCACCGAGTGCAAAGGGACAGTGTTCATATGCACGTCTGCTAGGACCAGGTGGACATACTGCAATGTGCAGATGTGCAGATGATTGCTCCCATGAAGTTATCATGATTGCAGCATGTGCAATTGTTATCTGCAGTCATGTGTTAAAGGTACGGTGTGTAATTTTTTGTGCTCTGGAGTTCCCTGTTTTGTTTGTATGTGACGCTCAACAATCACGTGAGGAGACCTGTACCGGCTATGTAATGAAAAGGTGTTCTGTACTGTAAGTAAGCTGTAAAACACAAAAATGGACAGAAAACTATAGACAAGCAGTCTTTTTTTGTTAGGTTGGTATATTAACGCTGAGGTTTTTATATAAGTAAACATGTCATGTGCAAAGAAACCCCAAAATAACACAAGATACAGTGCTGATAGCAGATTCAACATTATAGTTGAAAGTACAGTATTATTAATTCACAAGGAAAGACAAATAAATATAATAAATTAGTTAAAAAGTCAACAAAACTTTTCATTTGTTCTCAAGGGTTTTCTTCAAATATGTAATGTTTTGATAACCAATGATTGTTGTTTTGTTGTTGTGGAGGAAGGTCAGGAATCACAAACTTTCCAATTGTGAATTCAGAATTAAAAAACTTTTTTAAACCATTTTATTTTGACTGAAAACATCATCAGTTTAGACCTTTGGCTGCTCATCATATTGTGTAGTGTGAAAATGAAGTGAAACTGCTATTTCAGAAGAATTGACCATGTTATCATAAAAAAGGGGAAATCTGTTAGTTTCAATATTAAATGAATCACATTGTTTCAAAGAAAGTTAGGCTGGGCTGATACTGTAGCTTGGAAAACCGGATCGGAAACAATGGAGGTGTAAAAATATTGTGCTTGGGTGAGCAAACCATTTTTGTGCTATTAGCTCAAACTATTCTAAAAATGGCCTTTCTGCTGTTCCGAGGAAAGAAATGCACGTAAGATACATGTTAAGCAACAATGATGCACACATTGATAGTCCACACAGTCCACATACTGTAGGTGTTGATGACAGGACGTAGGTATGCCATGGAAAGTTAGTTCACTTGTATAATTATAATGTAAAATTGAAACTAATCGGATCAAATGTATAAAACCACGAACCTTGGTTTGGTCTTTCGGGTCTGAAAAGGACCCAGAACAAGGAAGTCCATGATGGTAGGTGGTACAGGGATGTGACCAGGCGGGGAGTTCCTGTCCTCTGAAAAGAAGCCAATGCGGAAGTAACTTAGAGCTGCATTCTATCAAAAGGCCACCAGGGGGCGATCGTTTTGTGTTCAAAAAGACTTCCGGCTCTATACAAGTCAATGGAGAATTCACCAACTTCTCACTTGATTTCTAACCTCAGTAAACGTTTTCAAAATGTGTTTATGGTCTCAATCGCCAGTTTAAAGCCTTCTTCAATGCAGTCTGGTGTTCATTTGTGAAATGTTAGCCTCCCTGATTTTATATTTGACGATAAAGCAGGCTACGTGGCTACGTTGTGATTGACAGGTTGATTGACCAATGTCCTTGAGATCCAGCCCTCGCAACCAATCGCAGCCTCCCCGCTCCGCCGCTGGTCCCGCCCATACGTCCGTCCATGACTCCGCCTCATGCCCATATAAGTAGAATCTGTGTTCTTTTTTTCCCAGCATGCACCTGAAATTTTCAAGATGGGTTAGGGTTAGGGTTAGGGTTAGGGTGACGTCACGGATGTCACGTCCATTTCTTATATACAGTCTATGGATGTGACAGAGAGTCTATAGTTGGTGATTGTCAGTAGATGATACTGGACAGAGACCTACTGGATCACCCTGAGAAGTAAAGATCAAGGAGTAGAAGAAGTTTATTAGCAAGTACTGAAATCTAGACATGACTGTGCCAAAATATACTAATACAAATCATGAAATCCTCACACAAAAACCTCTAAACCTAATCCAAACCCTGAGTATACGACAGGTCTGGACCACTCGTAGATGACTTGTTTTATCTTTTAATAATGAATCTGTTTGTTCTTGCATAAGGCCCCATGTGATACAGGGTACTGTACCAGCTAGCCATTATAGTCCAATATATTCATGGTGGTGTTATGTGGTGTTGATGGCTATGCTACACACAATAGAAGTATACTGTAGTCACGGCATAGTCACAGTTAGATAAAGTTTTGAAATACTGGGCTACTTTTAATTTTTACAGTTGACAGCAGAAGGTGACAGAAAACTTGAAAAGAGGGGATGACATTTAAAGGTTTTACATCTGAATTTAAACCATGGATGTCACAGTTTCTCTGCACACATCCTAGACTGCTTGTCACTGTTTAAATCCAACTTTTTCCAATGTGAAGTTTAATTATTTATAATGTTTCTTTGCAGCACTACTGAAATGTAGAGATTATTCCAGTTATGATGACTTAAGAGCACACTAACAGCACAGACTGAGGGTTATGATTATATAGTCTGAGACCCATCTGAGTTTCTGCATGACTGGATGAATGTAGGTTTAGGAAAGTTGTGACAGCTTTTATTGATGTGCTTCTCCAGCCTTTATCTGTGAGGAGAAAAGCTATGAAACAGCAATTGCTTTCTTTGGAGGACACTGAAATTTCGTCCCAAGGGAAGGCAAGGCCACAAGCTTGTTTTACACATTGTTTGATAGACCAAAGGTGAGTTGACATTTGAGACTGTTTCCTGTTTAAAAGAGTCCAAACTCCTCTCTGAATGCACAACAGGAACTATACGGCTTGCAAGCCTCCTCAATGAACAATGTGCAAGGGTGGATTAATGTTTAATACACACAAGTGGAATTAGTCGTCATGATTCATCCCTTGTTAATGAGTATACTGACAATCTCCAAAAAAGGAAATGAGTATTGTGCATTTCCACCTGTGCACGCAAATAAACACACAGGATGCGTAATGCGGTATGAATTTCTACCGCTATCTCTCTCCGTGTGGGGGGTATCCACTCAGTTGTGTATTAAGTGCTTCCTCACTTATTCCACTCATTTATGTGCGTCATAAATCTTTTGTGCACTCCCACCACCTCAAGCCACAGAGAGTGAGTTAGCAGTGGATCAATGTAACACCGAGTATCTGTCCATTAATCATACTGAAATAGGCAACAGGCATGCAATGATTGTTTGATTTTCTGTGGAAGCTCACACTCTTGCAGACCTAAAAAAAAACCAGCGACAGATCTCACCCAACATTTCATCTAACAAAGCTGCAATTGTTTGCCCAGTGGAAGAGATTAACCTTTAATTTTTTTTCTCCATTCCCCAGAAGATCTTTGTTATCTGATATTGAGTATATAACGTCACATGAAAAGGTCAAATACAAGTGACGGTCAAAATAGAAGTGAATGTTACGGATCGTTTGACAGGAATTCCTTATTTGCTTCAGATAAATGGTTTTGCATAGTCATACCATCCTGACTGTCAGTGGAGATGTAATCATGTTAGAATGGGGTTTTCCATGTTTGTCATACTTGATTTTCATTCAGGTGGAAAAAGTAAGAAGCATTATCTGTGCCGGAAGTTTAAAAGTGATGAATCTTGGTGTCATTCCTGACAAATCAAACCAAGTGGTTAAAGAGATACATCTTTAAAAATAGAACACAAATATACTGTTTAGTTGTTCTTAAAAGGGCAAGATAATTTTCCGAAACAGTTCTTAGCAAATGATACTCAAACAAGAGTAAATTGGGCATCTCTGTGTGTTCATAATAAAGGAATATGTCACCCGACACAACAGTGTAGCTCATTGATGTGTTTTTGGACGACAATGGAGCTCTACAGTGGAATAAGATATGTCAGGCTTTGGATACACCCAATACTTGTTAGTATATCAATTCATTGACTGAATTTACTGATGATAAACATGTCAAAATGATGAGAAAATCACCAGTTGTATCATTTGGACTGAAAAGAGTGGTCTACAATCACTGACTACTTCATTAGGTACACCTGTGCAATCTAATTCAATCTATAGCTTTGCTATAAATTCTGCATTTATGAAGCTTATACATTTTCAGTTTTTGTTGACATTGTCATGAAGGTGATAATTCTACTTTATGTTTATTACTGAGGTCATGGTGGGTGATGGTGGTGTATTAGGGTGCTTTATATTGAATGGTCTTCCTCCATCCATCCATTATTCGCCCCAGTACGCCACCACCACTTAGTATGACCGCAATATTAAACATAAACAGAAGTTTAATTATCTCCTTTTTGACAATGTAAACAAAAAATGAAAATGTATAAATGTAAAAAAAGTAGAATTTAAAGCAGAGCTTTAGTGCTTGATTGAATAAGATTGCACAGGTGTACCTAATGAAGTGGCCGGTGACTGTATAATGAAAAGGTTATTTAAATTTGTGCATTTCCATGAATTATAATTGTGACCACATTGATTATTATACATGTGTATTTTACAGTTAATGTCTATGTCATAGTGGTAAAAGCACATGTGCCTATAAGCCACAAAGGTTGGCCATATAGCAGTTCCCTGGCTGAAACTGACTCACCTGAATGGAATGCAGCGATCATTAATGTTTTTAGTATCACCTGTGTCTTTCCTGTCTTTTTGCAATTTGTTAATCGATGCAGAATCGCCTACGTCCGTATCGTGATGATCAACCATACTTATAGATTAATGCATTAGCCTGAAGGGTACCAAAATATAGTGGACAAATGGGTAGGGAGGTGAAGGAGCAACCATTAAGTACTACAGTACCAGGATATGGTTAGCTTAGCTTGCTAGACTGCAAGCAAACAATAGCCTGACTCCTTTGTTTATTGGTTGTTCAGAAATGTAGGTATTTGAAAAATGAAAGGGAGTTACTGCTGGTGTTCAAGTTATGTACTGTTACCTGAACATTTCTGTTTGTGTAAAGGTTAAACAAAAAAAATACAGTAGTGTATGTTCATTAGTGAGCTGGGCTAACCATGTCCTAACAACTCCGGTGCCCAGGAAGGGCAAAGAGCATCATAAAAGACTATACACATCCTGGCTTCCACCTCTTCAACCTGCTGCCCTCTGGCAGGCGTTACAGGACCATACCAGCCAAAACAAACAGACTCAGAGACAGTTTCTTCCCAAGAGCCGTCACCATACTCAACTCAAGCTTGCACTAAGAAACTGATCCAGACTCAATCAAAATCTGTCACTGCACTACAAAATGTCTCAACACTGCCATTTGCATATCAACAAATAACATGCTCTCAGACATCTACCTTTGCACTATTATAGTACAGCATACTTGCACTAAAATGCCATGGCTACCTCTACCACGTGCTGCTAACCACTACAGTCACTTCCTTTTCCATTTTCCCTACCTCATTTCACTTTTATTGTACATAATTTTTTATCTATTTAATGTCTATTTTATGTATTTTTAATGTGTGAAGCTTTAAATCTCATTGTACTTTGTATAATGACAATAAAGGCATTCAATTCAATTCAATTCAATTGACTCTTTGCTATTGGAAAGAAAGCAAAGGATGTAGTGTCTTCACAAAAAGCTGATCATTGTACTGCATTAGAGAAGCAGGTTTGAGGTGTTTATTTTCATAGATGAATTTAGGTTAAAAAAATAACCTTATCAAACCTTTCACCTAGAACAGATGACAGGTGAACCGCACCTATGTTTTTTTTTGTTAACAGAAGACACCCTGACCCACGTCTCAACTCATCTAACTGAAACTATTGCCTCAGCCCCAGGCCTTCTGCTTGTCTTTAAACTAAGTATGCTACGGCCCATTGGAGATCAGAGGATCGGTACCATTTGCATGACAATGACACCCTTCATTTGTGCCACCTCCTCAAACTGCAGTAAACACAATTAAGCAACTCATCTTCAAACATTAACAGTGCCTGTAGGTAGCATTTGAATATGATACTCAGCCTGGGCTCAGCTAATGGCTCACACTTTACTATCTCATCTTGTTTTATTGGAATCAGTATTCCACCTTTTTTTTCCCCCCTCAGCTTCTCTTCTGGTTGGGATTTTCCAGTTTTAACATGTGGTTGATCCAAAAAAATGTGGGAGGTAAAACAATGACAATGACTTTGTTCAAAAAGGAATGTACTTTGAATTCCAATGGGTAAATTCAATCTTAGTTCTAGACACTAACATGTCATCGTTGCACATGTGGGGGGGGAAACTGATCCGGTGCCCTGCTGAGAATGTTTATTCTCTTCTAAACATTACAGACATTGGCCCAAACCCCAAGCTTATCAATCTATGCTCTCAAGAATTCCATAACTTTGTTTGATTTTCTAAATATATCTGACACTCAACAGATCTTGGGCTGACTAATTATAGTCTCAGGAATCTCCCCTCAAAACAAAGACGCCTGCCTCGAACAACCTTTTTTATCAAGTTTCCGTGACGATCCAGCTCTTCTCGGCATGCCCCCATCACTAACTTTATCGAGAGGGGCTGCCCAGCTTGATGGCCTTTATTCATGATGGCAGGAAGATGGGTGGTTCCAACTATGCTAGACAATCACTGTGCCATACAATAGGTGACAATGACTGATACTCTGTGGCGTCCAGAAGCTTTTCCAATACAATCACATCCAACTGAGGTGGTCTTAAAAGCTTCACTATCACAAATGAGGTAATTTGGCTTGATTTGTAAGGGTTGTTGGCAAAAGGAAGCCATTGTATTAAAGAGGATGGTGTGGCCTGCAGATTCAACAATGTCCAGGGTAATATGACCTGTGCAGCTCATGACTAAATAATATTGTTCTTGGACTTGTTGATCTGTCGCCTAGACCAGTGGTTCTCAACCTGCATATTTATTATCTACCCTGAAGACCCTCCCACCCAATCTGGGGGGTGGGGGGGTAGAAACTGCATTTTAAATTGCATTATGGCATTTATTCACTCTTTGAGGCAAAATAAGAGTTTTCAGTTGTAACTTAGATATACGTAACATATATGTATAACAAAACAGAATTTTTATTAAGAAACTTTCAGAAATATTTAACAAAACAGAATTTTTATTAAGAAACTTTCAGAAATATTTAACAAAACAGAATTTTTATTAAGAAACTTTCAGAAATATTTAACAAAACAGAATTTTTATTAAGAAACTTTCAGAAATATTTAACAAAACAGAATTTTTATTAAGAAACTTTCAGAAATATTTAACAAAACAGAATTTTTATTAAGAAACTTTCAGAAATATTTAACAAAACAGAATTTTTATTAAGTAACTTTCAGAAATATTTAACAAAACTGAATTTTTATTAAGTAACTTTCAGAAATATTTAACAAAACTGAATTTTTATTCAGTAACTTTCAGAAATATTTAACAAAACTGAATTTTTATTCAGTAACTTTCAGAAATATTTAACAAAACTGAATTTTTATTCAGTAACTTTTTCAGAAATATTGCATCTGCTGCTTTTTTATCCACCATGGTTTCAGATAAGATAGCTGCTGCTGGTACAATTAGCTCCTCTGCTATTGTATATGGCTTTTTAGCTTTGGCGACTAGCAAAGCTACCTGGTAAGAAGCTTGGAGGGAAGTTGCTGAAGTGTGACTTGCGGCATGCATGTGATTTTGTGCTCTCCTGAACTCTTTAATTTGAAACGGATGTTAAGTGTGTATGAACAGCGTCAAGCAGTAACTTTTAACAATGCAAACGGGAGCGAGATCTCAATAAATTACACTTGTGAAACAGATGTAGTTAGAGACAAAAAAGTCCTGTTACTCTGTCCTCTGTAGTTTAGGTAGATAAAGGTCTCAGTCACATTTGAGTAAAATAACTCTATTTCTATAAATGTCATAGGATCTTTGTTTAAAAGCTATTTTATTTTCACGGACCCCTTGCAATTACACCACAGACCATTAGGGGTCCACGGACCCCCGGTTGAGAAACATTGGCCTAGAGCACACTATGAGCTACCTAAAGCAAGTAGGCCATGCATATGTACAGAACCAAGAAGAGCAAGAAACTGCGCAATGTCACTTAAGAAATAAAAACTCTTACCATTTTTATACCAATCTAGTCAAAAATGTTAAAGCATTGGTGAAAATCAACTTGGATTAGTTTGGGAAACATGTTTATTCACTCTCTTTCAGAGTTACATGAGAAGGTTGATGCCACTCATGTTTGGTAAAGCTGGGAGGTGATTAGCTTAGCATGAAGACTGCAAGCAGGGAAAATTAGCTAGCTTGGTGCTGTCCAAATCTCAAAACGACCACTACCAGCACCTTGTATTTTGTTTAATCCCTACACAAACAGAAGAAGTCACTGCACCCAGCCACCCTTCCTTATAATAAACTTCTTGTAAAACTCCAACTCATCACTTTCAGTACGTCCCACCAGTTTAAGTGACCTTTAGAGGTATTGGTACACATATTTTTGAACAATGGAAAGAGCCAGGCTAGCTGCATTCCCATGCTTATTTTTAGCTACTATTACATCTTAACAAGAGTGTGAATAAATACATTTCCCAAAACTATTCCTTTAAAAGACAAACAATACACACACACACACACACACACACACACACACACACGCACACACACACACACACACACACACACACACACACACACACACACCATGCCCTCTGTCTGATGCGATTATTTTCCTTCAGCTGTTAGAAGTGAGGCTTCATGTTTGGGTTGAGACATGTTGAGATTTTGCTGTTATTGATCATAGTGGATGATACTGTGATAAGTATGTTTACACTGAGAAGGATTTAAAAATGCATGGGGCTGTATACTCATTCATCCTGCTTTGTACAGCTGGATGAATCAGTCCGACCATCTTAAGGTAGGGTCATTGATTGAGGTATGAGGAAGCCACCACAGTCCACAAACACTAACACACACACGTTAAGAAGCGCACAGGTTGTGGTCTTCTGACTCCTTTTAGGGTGCACAAAGACAGATGTCTTGCCGTAGCCTTCATGGTAGGATGAAATGGCCGCAGCATGTTTTAACCACATATAGAGCCTCACTTCTAACAGCTGAAGGAAAATAATGAAAGTGTAGGAGAACATCACAGGGAGTCCACCTCTGCTTGTGACTTACTTGCAGGTGAGAGCTTTTTGCGGAAAAAAATGTGTCCGAAAAACAGAAAACGAAAAAAATAGACTCGGCAAAACAGAAAACAAAAAAGAATTACTCCGAAAACCAGATACAATAAAATATATTACTCAGAAAACCAGAAAAGGAAAATATATTACTCAGAAAAACCAAGACTCAGAAAAACAGACCCTTTTCTTTTTTTTAAGTGAATGCAATACACTTCTGTAGTTAACATGTACATGAAAAACGAAGAAACCCAAACTGCTGAGTAGTTGGTGAAACCCATAGACTAGACCAGCACTTCAGAGAACAGCACAAAAGCTAGTTTAAACTTCTTAATCGTTTATTGTCATTATTCTTTGGTGGAGAGACTCCCCTGAAGGCCTGTCATATGAAAATTGCCTTGATTACTGAGATCTCCCAGAATGAATGATTGTCTACATCTTGGAAGTGTGGATGCCCTGAGATGAAGGCACTTTTTTATAATGATATAAATCTTTTTGACTCTTGTAGTATTCATAGTGATTTGTGGTCAGGTCTGTGCTGAATTGGAAACATGTCCATGGAGTCGCCCCTCTAATAAACCTAGACAAGGACAAGAAGAGGAAAGGAAATCAATCAATGAAACAATAAACACTTTGGTCAGTTATACCAAACTACTGTAAGTTATGAGCAGAGGGTACAACGCAGAAATGGAGGTTTTTCTAACATTGATTTTCTTTCTCATTGGTGTTATTTTGCTTAAATGGTCACTAGGGTTAAACTTTGTCAACGCACACACTCACAGATCATTGTCTATTGCTTTGTATGATATTAAAGGTCATTGGTCCTCTATATTAGCCAATAAAGATGTGAACTTTTCCACAGCTAAGCAAATACTACAAGATACTGCTAGACTAGACAGTGTACTGCTACTGTGATCTTCCTATTGCTGTAACATGTTGAATCTTCTGTTCATCTGTCTAGCCTTCATAAAACCATGTTTGTTCTGCACAGTCACATTGTCTGTAAGTCCATGAACAGACAATGTGTCATCACCAACAGACAGACTGGAAGAAATTTTTGTCTCTCCCTGAGCTATAACCTTTCTGCTAAATGTGTTCAGAAAGGCGTTAGTACTTTTCCTAAACCCTTTTACAAGTCATGGAAATTTTTCTAGAAGGTACTTTTCACCTTGCAACTTCCCTTACTACTGCTTGAGCTGCTAGCTCATAAAAAGCCTGAAGTTTTATGATTGCTGTAATGTGACCGTTTTTAACAAAAGTGGTGCATTTTCAACTGATTGCAACTGATTCTTCCAAACTTCACTTCTGATGTCGACACTCTGTTTTCCTATCTGAACGCTCCATCAGACATGGCTTTTGTTTCCAAACGATTCTGTCAGTCATCACTATCAGCTGCTGTAAAACAATAGTAAAACCCATCTATGCCTTACTGCGAACAGCAAAAATGAAGAGACAATAGATAAAACTGATGAGAGAACTACATAAGAAGTCCCAGTTTGGGTGAGATTGCATCATGTTTGATTTGTATCCTTCCTTTGATGCCCGTAAAATTGTAACGCCAGCCTTCAAGCTCATGCACTATCAGACTATTTCAATCTTCCCATCGTGTCATACTCCACTTTCTCCCATCTATCTTATCCACATCTTAACGGAGCTTGTTTTATGCTTATTTGGGATAGTTCAATACTGTCAGATGAGCACAAAATACCCAGTAAAGGGTCTAGTGCCTTTTTATTTTTGGATGGTTAGATAAGAATGCAAAGAGAGCGTAGAGGACTGAGTGTAATGACTGATGCTAAGACAATTACAACTGGCTTCCTCCCCTATCTGACCTCACCACAACATCACTCACATGATCTGCAGAAGGGATGACGGAATGTTTTTCCCTCCAGACACCAGGTGCCCAAAGTCAGACGCCACACCTTTACATTCATACTGTGATAAAGTCAAATTAATTTGCTTATTCTACCAACAGGGGAACATGAGCGGGAGTTTCAGATGACGTATTGAAACCAGACATAATACCCTGTTTATGTTCTGTCTATCAAGTTTTTTTGTTGACCGGACGCTGACGCTGAAGAGATTAGACATCACATTTATATTTTTACTAAGTGTGATCCGTTTTGTTTTCACATCACAAAAATCTGCCGCCATGTCATTTTTATGTACTCTTTATGTTTTAATATAGACAGTATGACATTGATGCTGCTAATCTGTATCTCTTACCATGCCTTTGAAATGTGGATATTACTTAAATAGAAGTAATAATGTATTACTGTAAAACACTCCATACATTAGTGAATATGTCACTTAAAAATGCGATAATAAATATTTTCACTTTAAAGATGGATCAAATAACTACGTGTAACTATATGTGCCACTTTGATTTAGTCAAAGTGATTTAGTTGACTCTCACCGCTCTCATCAGCGTCATTTCCAAAAGTAGCAAGCAGCTGTTTTTCAGTGACAAAGCTCTGATAAACAGATTGTGCATCACTTGGTCAGCACTAAATGGTTGATGGACAAAGTTAAGAATGAGATTGAGAACATAGCTCAAGATCCAGATTTTTCACTCAGGAGTTAGTGGAAATGAAATCAGGAGTCAAAAAGAAGAGGCATAGATTCTAAATTCACCAGATGGTAAGAACATGACTCATAATGCATGCTAATGATGCTCCGTATCTGCTAGATGTGTAAATAGCCATGTTTGTCATAGTTATATATTAGTCATTGTGATAAGTGATAATATGACCGTGACATATATGACCGATAATGTGAGAGTGTTGTTTGTACTGCTAGATTTGTATTGCCCCAAGTAGTCAAGAAATAGTTTCATTAAACGTTTTAAGTTACTTGGGTCAATCGCTTTATGAAAATCCATCATATTTTATAAGTTCATCATATATTGTGTTTGTAAAATCTTAATTTGTGAAGTAACTTGTAGAAATGGTAGAAATTGGGTCAAATATACAATATTTCTTAAGTACAGCACTTGAGTAAATGCACTTATATTACATGTACCATAAAGTTATATTTCACCACTGCATTCTGTTTGCTTTATTGCTACTCCTGTTTTCTGCAACAACGTAATTATGCTGTAGAAACAATGAAAGCTTTTTCTAATCTCATTAGTTTACTCTTCACCTGTCACAACACTAGCTGATGTTATGGCTTTATAGGTATTTGACCTATGTCCTTTTCAGGCGGTAACGTCAGGAGTATATTGTGGTCTAATCTGCTGCTAAATAAGCAGCAGATTTGTAATTTGCTGTATCATACTAACTGATTATAACTGATTATAACATACAGTTCATTTAGTCCGACTTGTAATGAACCTTTCTGTTGTTTTAATAGGGAAATGGTGTTCAATGTCATTCTAAGCCATCAAAGCTTGATGCCGTCGTGCAGGTTTCTAAAGGTCACTAATGAGGGTTATAATCATGATTCAGCCATAGTCTGTTTTTCAGGATCGCTTGGCACTGGCTTATCTACTGTTTGAGTGAAACCATGATAGGGCCACGTCTAATCAGCCGCTGTGTCCACAGTGATGAGCTTATTGTTTTCCTCTCTGCTTCCTGCAATGGGACACACGGAAAGAGTAGGTGGCCTTGTTATCAGGACCGTGGTTTCACCCTTGCTACTAAATAAACCACTTTTACGCTTTTGCTCCTTCACTTTTCCACTTTTATTTAAGGGGCATGGTTGGCTAGTTTTCATCACATCGAACAGTTATATTATTCATTGTTCTGCAATGCCCCAGTGAATGCTGTACGAATAACAACTGGAATGCGCTTGCATTGATTCTTCAGGCTAGATAGACCAGTCTTTATAGAGAGCATTTAAGAAACTACTTGATTGGACATGTGAGAGTAGATACAGTGCTACATTCCAAAAAAATGTCATAGTAAATTATGAAAAACTCTACAGATGAGCATCACTTAGTAACTTACAAGATAATTACAACCAGAGTAACATATTTACATCAAACCTGTGGTCCCACATTAGGCATAGGCTGCCAACAAAGGCTCATCAATCAGGCATCCTGGTCCTGGGCCAATTTCTCCAGCTGTCAGTTCTCTTCAAGTCAGCCTCCAGATCATGGCGCCAGGTGTTTCTTAGTCTGCTTCTCTACCTTTTTCCTTGTGGATTCCAAAAAGGGCATATCTCGTGGAGCTGGATGCCGGCAGGCCTTGCAAAGATGTTAATCAATCCATCTCGAACGTCTTCAGAGGATATCTTCCTCCGCAGGCGTTCGCTGCCACAGTTCCTGGTGGCTGATAAAGTCTGGATTCTCTTCATAGCGGTGAAAGTTGTTCTCCAGGTGTCTGATTCATACAACAAAACAGGTCTTCACAGTGGTAATGAAGATCCTGATCTCAGTGTTGGTGGTCATATCTTAAGACATCTTTTATCTGATAGAGAGCTACCCTTGCCAATCCGGGTCTTTCGTCATAGTACGTATACAAGTACATTTACTCAAATAAGTACAGTTTCATGGTATTTTTTACTCCATAAGTAAAGTAGTTATTTTATACTTCTACTGTACAACATTTTGGAAATATTATACTTTTTGATTCATGACATTTTTACTTTTATTTCAGTTATAAGATGTGTTGCAGACCAAGGTTTTACATCAAAAGCACATGACACAAATTTTAACGTGACATTAACATCACATTCATTATTTATCACTGTATCTTTCAATGGTGTCAGTGTTTATTTTGCTATATTTGACTCATGATTTTAAATGGAGCATGGCATGAAACTCTAATGAGGCATCTATTAATCTGTAAATGTTCTGAACTTTGGAAGGTGAGCGAGTCGGTGGGTTGAATGGATACGTTTCAACACCATTTCCCTTTTATTCATCCATACGATTTATAGTCAGCTTCTCTAAATTTGTAACAGGAAATGAACGTCTGACAGAGACATGACAAAAGCTGTAAAAGAATCCTGCTGACTAATTATAGATTTTGAAGACATGGGTGTAACTAATCAAACAGTGCATGTATTGTGTGGATTCTATTCACCATGAAAGGGGTTGAACTATCATATTTATAGTTAGCCTTTTCAGGGTTCAGTGAAGCAGGTTTCCTCTGTTTGTTCACTGTTTCTAAGTTTAATATGAGACTGTTTCCAAGATCACAATGATGATTGGCAAATGGTTCTTTTAACGGGAAAAGTATGATGGACATTATATATGACGAAATGGAAAACCAGTAGAAAGAGGAAATGTTCAATCTGTTCAACAACATTGTGTGTGTTCTAGCATTTATGTCTAAAACCTGTCATCGTTCCTGATTAAGATGATAAAATTGTTACACCAGACCTCTCACCTTCTTTTTCTGCATATTTTATAGGGTGTCAAGGGTTGTCAAGGGGTTGGTTCAACTGTCATCACATGATCTAAATACAGTCCTGACAATAGGTATCTGTACAGTGACACATTTGTTGTTCTTCAGGCTATGTACTTCAGCAGATTTAATATGAAATCAACTATGGATACTAAAACCTTTTCTGCTTTAATTGGAGTAATACAGCAATATTGAAATAGTATGTTACATGTAAGAAAGAAAGAAAGAAAGAACGAAAGAAAGAAAGAAAGAAAAAAAGAAAGAAAAAAAGAAAGAGAGTCTAGAACAAAAAATGTGTAACTGTCTAAATACTGGACTGGACTGGAAGAACATGAAATAAATGGTTAAATCCTGACAATCCTAATAAGTGGGCCTCTAATTAAGTTTCAAGTTTATTTAATTTACATAGCCGTCATGATTATGTATTTGTTTTGTTGTGTTTTTCCTCCTGCTTCACTTCTCTTCCAGACACTGGGTGGGTCTTTCCTAACTGAGTGGAGCTGCTCGCTATCACACACCTCCCTTCCATCTACCTCATCAGCCACAGTGTAAGAACACTGGTCCTCTCGAGATTCATCACCAGATTATTTCCACTGCTTCTTGTGAAACTTCTAGAGATACTTCTAGTGACTCATTACTCCAGTGTGTTGTTTTTGTTGCTTTATTTGATTACCAGTGCCTTTCCTTTGTTTTTTCCAAGTCTGCTGGCATTGCCGCTCCACCGCCGAGCCCCTCCACCTCAGCCTCAAACTACATCCTCAGCCAGCCTTCATCCGTCAGACTGAACCTTTTTGGAATAAATCATTCCCCCCCCCCAACACTCCACTGTATCTGCATCTTCTTTTTCTATTTGGTCCTATAGAAAACCATATTTTTACAATAGCACTTTAAAAAGCAAACCGACTTTCTTCACAAAGGCAGACATATGTGCACAAACAAGCATAAATGAAGCTAAATTAAAATAGAAAAAAAATGTAAGCACAAATTTAAAACCCAAAGAAATCAGATAACCAATAAAAGAGATTACAGTTAAAGGCCAGGGAATAAAAGTCAGTCTTTAGATGCATCATAAAAGTATAAACAGATTGAGCCTGTCAAATGGCCTCTGGCAGGCTGTTACACAGCCGAGGAGCCGCTACAGAAATAATCATTAATTATGATTATTTTATCAAACAGCTGTTCCTAAGGTCAAGAATGGACTCTCATGCTCAAATTCCAAACATACTGAAAAGAAAGACAAAATAAAAACACCCCAAAGCAGCAAAATATAGATAAAGTAAAAGTAGTAAAAGGATTAGATAGTGTACTGAAGAATCTTGGCCTTCGTGTAAAAGAAAAGACTAACAGTCTAAAGTTGGACTCTGGCATACAGAGCATAAAGTTCAGAAATGTAAATTAGAGCCAGACCTTTGAGCACTTTGTAGGTCATGGAACAGAATATTCAGAACAACGATGAATTTTCTCAGAAGCCAGTGCAAAGGGTATAAAATACAAGTTTTGTGATATTTGATGCAAAGGTCATTTTATAGAGATTTGGAAAAAGCTCAGAATGTGTATGCTGTTACATGTACACAATCTACTCTTTATGTTTCTGTCTATTTGTGTCTGCTTGCTGAGCTGCAACATATTGGGATAGTAACCAAGAGGGGAATTTCTACTAAAACATACTCTAACCTTGAATGATACAATATGTGCATTTGAATTTTATATTAAGACATGCTTGAAATAATCCAAGCACTCTCAAAGTCCTAACCCCCTGCAGACCTTAAGCAGTGACCCAGCACTTTGGGATCAAACCATGAAAGCTTACTATAATTAAATACAGTAAGAGGGTGGAAACCCCTGTCTGGGCCAGTAAGACTAGACTGGGTCCACTTAAAGGTCACTGCAGGGCTTGCTTTTGTCTGAATTTCTCCAACAGTTCCTCTCATGGAGCGCTGTTCACTCAGCAGAAAAACAAGTTCATACTGGGAATGGCTGTGGCTGCTATTCTCACAGCAGGCAGCACTGTATGGTGTGTTGACTTCCTAATACCAGGCAAACAAAGGACACATAAATTTTATCAGTGTTATACATGAATTGAACTGCCGCACTATCAGCTCTGGCATCAAGGTCTAGCTCTTGGATTACTGCAAACATTAGTGTGTGGAAAATGTTTAGGGGGGAAAAAACAAAATGCAAAACACATGCAAAACTTTTGGATGTCAAAGCCTGATCAGCCCAGCAGATGGCAGAACTATCCATATCTATACCAGACAGTGTACAGTTTATATAAACATGTACAGCTCTCAATCCATGTAGTTCAGCAAATGACCAGAAGAGTTCACAGTATGCAAACTTTTGATTGCTTTACCTTCAGCAGGATTAAACGATGGATGACTTGCTCATATTTCAAAGAGAACAGAGAGTTTTGATCTAGATTTTGATCATTTTTTAATTAAATATAACTTTAAAAGTACATAGAAGTGCATTTGAAAAAAACATAAATTAATCAATTTATATATTTTTCTATGTAGAATTTTCCCATTACAGTTGTAGATTTTGTTTCACCCATTAATAACATAGAACACACAACATGAAGAAAATAAAAAGACAACATAATAACAACAATTTGTCCTGACTAAAGTGTTTTAATTTCCTAATTTTAAACAATACCTTAGTAACCATATTTTATTGGCCATGACCACACTCTTTATCTTACTTTTACTCATTACATTATTACTATTTCAATTTTTTTCATATATCTTAATGTGTGTGTTAGAGCCTGATACCGCTATCAGGAAGTAAAGAAAATCTAATATCGATATATTGGTCGATAATATCATATGTACAGAATATGTATGAATACACATTGTAATGCTCCCTCAAATGTAATGAAGGTATTTTTTTTAGATATTTTACAGTTTAACAATAAACTTTATTTTATAAAATGACATCAGTGCATTAAAACAGTAAACTTTTCTGGGAATTTAATAATCAGAATTAGCTATGAATAAATACAAAAACGTGGGACAAAAAAACATATGCATATATTAAACTTGAATTAAGAAAAAGGTCAATTATACATAAAATGCTGTCTAGATAACAAAAAATATGTATATCGGTAGGCCAATATCAGTCAGGATCTAGTGTGTATAGAAACATTTTATGTGTGTGTGTGTGTGTGTGTGTGTGTGTGTGTGTGTGTGGATTGTGTGGATTATTGTATCATCTTTTTATGTTTTGTCTTGCCTATGTAAAGCACTTTATGACTCATGTGTGCGTAAAGCGTTATATAAATACATGTTTCTTACTAACTTGAATCATGTTTTTTTTTTCATTCAGAGCCTTGATGTGGTCACGTGGGTCTCTGAGGTTTGCCCCTCAACCGAAGAGCCCATGGAAGAGCCTGTAAACAAACTACGCATGCGCAACTGCACTTTAATCTTCACACCGAGTTAACTTGCTCCACCTTTTGACAGCAAAGTATTAACAAAGAAGTTTTAAAACACAACATTTAACCTCTCTCTTGGCGTTTTAGTGGTTAAAAAAATTCAGGCGATATTTCTTTACACGAGTGTTTCCACCCGCTTTCAGAAAGTGAATATTGTGACTTTATTTGGGACAAAAGCTGCTTGGTGAAGCTAGTTCCGCCTTGCTTTTGTCCCTTGTGATAAACCGCAGCGACAAGTGTCAAAAGTAATCACAGCTCAACGAGAAACAAGGGGGAAAAAACACGTCTCCTGTCACTTTTGGATATATTTCCACACAAACCAAGCTCTGCGTAGAAACGGTGAGTATCGTCAGTATTCGTTATATCTCGTCACTCGCGTCTTTCTCAGCTAATTTACACGAGCTAACGAAGCTAAAGCGACAGTAGCCACCTGTTGCTGGCAGCCGAGGATTAACTTGTTAGCGTTATGTCAGTGCTGCTCCTATCTTTGGCTCTTAGGTGGAAGTGTTAAACAGTAAAGGATACATGCACACACAAAAAACGGGGGGGAAACAGTATAAGTGTCAGTTTTCAGATTGTGTTACATTTTCTGAGTTAACTTTATCCCGGTGTAGCTTTCGTTTACTGCTAACTTACCTCCACCTGTATGATAGTAGCTAACATTAGCTGGAGTTGAATGACTGAGAACACCTTTGCTGTGTATCTGTTTTTCTCAGTACACTTGCATGAATGTTAAATTAGTTCACTCCTAATGTATTCACAACTCTTGTATAGCATTTACGCACAGTGTTTTGTTTGTCACTTGTTTGTCCACATTTCTCCTATAGCCGCTGTAGCATTAAGTTACATTATAATGGCTAAAGGAGGCTTCAGGTGTCAGTCATTGAAGTAGCAGAGCAGCACTCTGCATTCCTTTCAAAGGCCCGTCTGTACTTGTTCCAACAAGTGCTTTTTTTGAGAGTGCAGTAATACGCCCTGTAAGCGCCACACACACACACACACACACACACTCTTCAGAGGACGAAGACAAAAGGAGCTACAGCTTATTGTGTATTTTTTGCTGTTCTAGATAGACAGCATTGGAATCAGGTCAGTCATGTTTATTGTGCTTTTGTGCTACAGATACAAGCGGATTGTCGCATCTCGCAGGGGCAGCGAACGCATCACCTACTGAGCAGGAGAGGTTTTGGTGGATAGAATCTTAATACACAGAGGTGGGTAGATTTCTTTTTTTTTTGAAAGAGTCTGTAATCTTGTTTATAATAACATATCTTTTAACTGGAATTTGTCTGTAGGACAATAGGAGCATGTCAAACACTTCATTTGGTTGGAAGTTGGGGCAATTAAAGCTATTTTTTGGTCCCTATCCAGGGGTTGTTTATTAACCCTACCATGGGAATCTTTCAGCAAGTGTGCAATTTTGTTTTGGACCATTGCACATGATGAAAAAGTATTTGTGCAAATGTTTCCCATCATTTAAAGCAAGTATCTGTGCAAATGTTTCCCATCATTTACAGCACGTAACAGCAGCTACATTTTGGAGAAATAAACAGAAATGCGTTCAGATGACGTTGTTTTAGCATGTGTGTGTGTGCGTGTGTGTGTTACTGTGTGTTACTGTGTGTTTAGCTGTTGACAGTGGCTCATTGAGAACCGAGCTGTTTGCGCCTCAAAACAAACTCCCAGCTTGGCTCGTCTTGGTTCATTTTACTGAGCCTGCAGAATGAAACTTGGCACAATGGCTGATTGTCTCCCTCTCGGCCGTGCATGGAGCTCTGTCCCTTTTTATCCCATGAACTAGGGAGTTCTTAATGAGATAATTTGGAGCTGGCACTGAACACAAAAAACGATTGCGTAAAAGCTGATGAACTACTGGTACAGTGCAAACAGTGTACAGCTCATTTTAAACACTGTCTTTTTTACTACTGCAATATCAGTATGTCAGTTTATGTGTGCAATTTCACTTTAAAATCTGTGCAGTTGTTCTTATTGCTTGTGTACTGTCTATTTTTGCTACTGTAAAACTACATTTCTCCTTCATGGGGCTAATGAAGGGTTATCTTATCTTATTAAGAATGTCAGCTTAATATGGAAAGCTTCTGACAGTGTTTTATGCTGCCTGATATATGCCAATATTTTTTTAAAGATAAATATAGGCCACATTTTATGTATATTTCCTAATTCAGGTTTAATATATACAAATAAATTCCCAGTCAAGTTTACTGTTTCTGTCATTTTATAACAATTAAGTTTACACCTAAACTGTAAAATATCACAGCCTCCATTACATATCTTTGTCTCAAGTGTAAATATTCTGTAAAATAATGCACATATAATAATACAGTGAAAATATGCATGCATGGTTATATCCCCAAAAGCACCAAGGCTTTTGTACGTAAAGTAATTTACATTTTTCATTACAGAGTTCATATTTACCATAATATTTATGCCTTATTTATATTTGTTAATCTTAATCGTGTCTTATTTTGAAATATGTTTTGAATCTATGCTGTATGTAGATCATTAACAGGATGTAATGATCCAGTTTAGAGAGGCAGTATTACAAAGGGACTGTCCTTAGTTGTGTGTATTCATCTGAATCATCACTATGAGTCCTGTGTGAACTCTGAGGCTTTCCTGACGCATTTTTTTCCCCTCCGTGTGTTTTCATCCTGATCAAAAGCAGCAAAGCCGAGCAGTAAGCTGATATAATTAGCACGATAGCAGCAGTTTGCAAAGCTCCCAGTCTGTGGCTTGCCAGAAAGCGCTCTGGTTTATGGAGGTGAATTACACCCCTGGATAGTAATGTTTTGATTTTTTTTTTTTTTTTTAAAGGCATGCTTTGACGTAACATGCTCTCTCATTTTTGAGTGGTTAGATTAAAAAAACCCAACAAAAAACAGCAGATTGTTGTTTAATTCAAGATGAGGCATGCATGTAGAAAGTAAATAACACATCATGTGCTCTCTTACACTCCTGAATGTGTGCACTGATATAAAACAGTGACTCACTCTTTTAGAATTGATTCATTTACAACCTGTTTAAGAGGAAGACTAATAGTGTGGAATGTGTAAAGGCTCACCTCCATGTAAATAAGTGTTAAAAAAAGGTGTAAACTTGCACTCATGTGAAATGACAGAAATACCGCTGTCGTATCCTGTTACCAAACCTGAAAATCTGGCTGCCATTTTGCCCACTGTGCTTTTCTTATGTTGTACTCTCTCAACACTGAAAAAAAGAAAAAAAAACCTCATGTAAGAGATGACCTCAAAGCACACATAAAACCAACAGACCCGAGACCTTTGGATGCTCTGTAAAATAATGACAGGACTGGGCGTGACCCTGTGTGTGTCTGTGTGTGTGTGTGTGTGTGTTTGCACATGTGTTCACGTGGTGTCCTGAAGGGCCTTCAAACATTATTACCGAGTCCACCGGCTCACGCTGCACATTAACTCACCGCTGCGTTTGCTTTTTTCGTCGCCCGCCCCCCTCCTCCTTTCAGAGCCAGAGCTGGATGTGAGGACCTGAAGCTTTAGGAGGATATTTGAGAGCCCAATCGTTCTAGTGAATTATTAGTGAGTTCAAGTGCGGATCAGCTTCTCTCTCTGTTTATAGGCAGGTTGGAAATAATGAATAATACATGGATAAAGCCTTTTTTAAATGGTAAGAAAACCAGCTAAATCATGTAAACGAGTTATTGTGTTTGTAAATGCAGCAGCTGTTGTGTGTAGCTGGGTGCTCCTCATGTGTGACACTACAGTGACGGACATAAGTCTTTTTTAAAGGGATCTGCACTGTTCAGACACGTTGTCCCTGCCTGCAGCTGTTGAGCATTTGCTGTGTGTGTGTGTGTGTGTGTGTGTGTGTGTGTGTCTGTCTGTGTGTGTTTGTACGTGTGTGTACATTACAGTGCGAGACACGTCAAACCAGTCGGACTGAACCAAAGCTGACCAGGCAGAGGGTTGTGCAGCATTTTTTAGAAAGCTACAGCTGATTTTAAAAAGCTGAAGTGGGTTCTTTTAGTTCAGCATGCAAATTAAGGGTCTAACTCGAGGTGTCTCATTGGGCGCCGTTGTTGTCAACGGCAATGGCCGATTAAAAGAATCTGTGTTAGAAGTCTGAGGAAGTGGCACCAACTTAACATCCTTATCTAATAAACTGAGTTTACTCAGCATGTTCTTTCTTTTTCACAAGGCCCAGCAAGAAGAAAGAAGTAGACTGTCTGTCCTCCTGCCTTTATATAAATATATATATGTGTGTGTGTGTGTGTGTCTTTTTACAGGAGTGCTGTGATCACTGTGCTGCTGCTGCAAGAAGAAAGCAAAGAAGAAATCAGAGCCAGACTACGAGTATTTTGGAGGATTTTATTGCAGATCAATGATCTTCACCAGAAGTAAGTTGGCTTTATTAGACAGTTTATAGTAAAGTAAAGTGTTGGCTTACTTTCCTGTACTTTTCTTCCATCATGACTATATTTAAAGACTGGCTTCACAGGGATACTGTAACAACTTGGCCCAGTGCGCCTGATAAGAAGGTCAAATACCTGCCTGCCAGGCTCTGCACTCTCTCTTTTATTCTCCCGTTGAGTCACACACACACAGTTTTACCAGTTTTGTTGTCTAAAGATTTTTGACATTTCAAAGTGCAGCTTGATACTGTCGGTCAGACCCTCCCATGTTAGAGCGTCACAGCATAGCCGCACCTGCTGGTATCAGCCAATTAGAAGCAGGGGCAGCTTTTTGAATGTTACAGAAGGGTTTATGGTTTGATTGTCAGCTGTGAGCCTGATCTGGATACAGTGATTAGCCACGTCCCTCCAAGGACTTCACAACTGCGACTGTTAATAATTAGTGTTGATCTCAGCGTCATCACTTCCAGGCTGTTTATCATATTTACTCCGGTTTCCTGTGATTCCTGTCATCCCAAATAAGAGTTTTGATGTGTGATTGACACGTCAACAATCAGCTGATCATTGTAAGTACTATTAGAAATGTACATAATACATGCAGAAGATTGACATTAGGAAGCAAGAACAGTAACTAAAGAAAGAGGAATGTGCCAATTAAAATCATAATCAGGGGAAATGAACTCCACAGATTAAATCTGAGGTCACAAGTCTCAGTGTTATCTTAAAATCAGATTTAAGTTTCAGGTTTCACATTAACAAGGTGATGAAACCTCTACACACAGCTGACTGTTCATAAATCAGAAACAGAGAGAGAGAGAGAGACTGATTCATGCCTTTATCTCAGGCAGTCTAGATTGACTCACTTGTTAACTATTTGACCTCAAAAGCGCTGCATTCATCTGCTGCTGCTTTATTGGAGGTTCACAGCAATATCTGACAGAACATCAGGGTGCAGCCTTGGTCAATTACGCCTCAAAACTATGGAACAAACTACCCTTTTAGATGAGAAGAAAGCAGCTCGCTAATTTTTTTTATTTTTTTTTAAAGAAATCTAAAAATGTACTTCTTCTTTTTAGACTTTGGCTACCTCTGAGTCATCACACACACTACTGAACTTATTTTAAAATGTTGATTTTATATATTCTATTTTTAGCTACTTTTACTGTCTACTATTTTTACTCTTAAAATTATTGCTATTTTTATTTTGCATCTTATAAAATAGTTTGATGCTCCTTTTATGCCCTTTTAATGACTTCTTGTATAGAAGATGCTGTACCAATAAAAATAAAAATAAAATATATATATATATATAAAATAAGGGCTTGTCAGGTGGCACTCCTATAAAACGTAAGTGTAAAGAGAGAAATACATACAAATGCTACAAAACTGAGGTGTTACAAGTGTAAGAAGAAAGGTGACAGTTCACAGAGCAGTTATGATAAAGAAGAGTGTGGTTAATTTCCTAAATAGTTTCAGACTGGTGGAACTGGTGATCCCAGCAGAGACGAGCTCAGAATCTATTTGAAAACGAGTTGAAAGTAGTCCAGAAGAAGGCGTGGGTGGAGATGATTCACTGAGCTTGTGTTGTTAATTATAGATTAGGAAATTGAAGTGAAATATATAACAGAAGTCTCGATAGATTTTTCATTAAATAAAAAAAAATGCATTTGAACCAGGACTCATTTAAACAAACTGGGCTTGGGTACATTATCTCCAATGGTTGATAGTTGACAGCCAAACTGAACAAGGATTAAACTTGGAGCCAAATGCTCAAGCTAAATCCAAGTCTGGTTTAAGAAGTGCTCGTTCATGGCTTTGATACACAATCCGAGACCTCAAGTTTCCATGGTAACTTAGACCAGACTTATTTAACGCTGCGTTCCATTTAGCTCAGACGTCACACTCGAGTTTGAAGCGTTCTAGTTCAAGCCAGGTTAGCTATTGATATCAATACCTGTTGATAAACAGGCGTTTTGCTGTATTTTGCTCATACAATCACCATAGTAACAGTCCACAGACAGAAGCTGGACAGTGCTGTGTGTACGACTGATTTAATGACGCACAAATAAGACTAAAGCTCTAATAAACAGGATGTTTTTATGACCTTCGGAGTCAGTTGAGATTTCCGACTGGGAATTTGGAAATTCCGACTTCCGAGTAAAAACGGAACGCACCATAAAGCTTCTCTATGAAGCCAAATGTTAAGCCTGGTTTACTGAAGTGAGCCAGGCTGACGTTAGCTGTCTATATGAACTATGAATCAGCATTCATTCTTGTTAACTAAACATATACATTGTAAGAACTGTAGCTTTGTGCAGAGGGTAATGTTAAACAGCTTCAGGTCTCTGCCTCAAATACAGCGACACACACACACACACACACACACACACACACACTATAATACTCAGCTTGTTTTGGTATTGATTGGATGTTTGTATTGAATGGATTTGGTAGCAGTAAAGTACAGCTGGTGTCATTTCTCAGTATCCTGCAGTGAAAGTGAAGGCTGCTGCTGCTGCTGCTTCACTTACTGTGGAAACATCCCAACCACCTTAATGTCCACACTTCAATATGAAGAGTCTGATTTTAATTCTTCCCGACTTTGGTGTATTTTAACAGTTATTTCAGACATCTTGCAAAATATGATCAGACATATACCCACGTATGAAGACATGATAGCCGTGCTGCTGCTGCTGCTGCTGGGGATGTTCAGTATGATCGTGTGTAAACCTGCAGGACTTCTACTCCCCAGAGTGCTGCTACATCAGTTTAACTTTCACAGTCTGAGGTACTGTAGCTGCTGAAAAATTCAACGGTTTTAAGATTTAAACTGTCAACACTGAGGACTTTATACTCACATGTTGACTGCTGTAGAAGTCTGTCGGTGCTGAGGAACAAACAGCCTTTAATGGTCAGATGTGGGTATTGTGATTATTGTGTTTTAAAGGACAGCTTCACACATTTTTCATATGACCATTGAAAGAGGTTTCCCTGGCTGTAATCATTCCTCCTGTTCATACAGATTGAAAGATCTCCTTTAAATGTACTTGCAATGGAAGTGATGGAGAGACAAAATGTACAAGCCTCTTCCTGTGCAAGAATGCATCTACAAGTTTAAGCTTGAGGTTTCAGCAGCATGGCAGTATCTACCATACGGGCAATCTGGGCAAGTACCCAGGGGCCTTGAAAAGACCCATTTTCATGATGTCAATAATTTTTGTTTTCACTGTCAGAAACCCAGTATGTCCAAAACAGAAAATATGAGTTACAAGGTTTCCACTCGACAGCAGCATTATCTATTCAGAAAAAAATGTAAAAAATGTTTTAGGGGAACATGAGCCTCAGTACCCAGGGGATACTAATGCAGGCTTGTTCAGCAGTGTGAGTTAGTCATATCAAGTGATATCTGACACATTTACAGTCTTTTTAGCATCAAATCCCCTTTTAGTGTTTCCCTGTTGAGCTGTGGTGGAAGTATAGTAACAAAAAGACTACAAACACTGTTACATTGAAACATAGAAGACTTGATGTGACTCATTTGGCTTATTTGAAGCTTCTTATTAGCTTCATATCAACTTTTAAATACATTTTGACACAGGAGGAGGACTGTAGATTACATTATGAAGGGATGTTCTAATGGTCAGTATGAACAGGAAGAATGATTACAGTAAGATAAACAGCATTCAAGATTAACTTAAACCATATACAACACATATAATAAAAACACACACAAAACATCATTTAAAAGTCCTGAAATATATATAGTGTGTGTGTGTGTGTGTGTGTTTGTGTGTGTGTGTGTGTGTGTGTGTGTGTGTGTGTGTGTGTGTGTGTGTGTGTGTGTGTGTGTGTGTGTGTGTGTGTGTGTGTGTGTGTGTGTGTGTGTGTGTGTGTGTGTGTGTGTGTGTGTGTGTGTGTACTGCTGTGTGAAAGATTGTTTTCCTCCGTTCTCCTCACTGCAGCCTCAGTCACACTGTGACTCATACTAATAGGATGTGTATTTTTAAATGCGATTGCGTAATTGGCTGATCCTTCCTTAATCGTGACAGTTGTTTTCATGCGATGTAGAGAAAAGAATTCTCAACTCAACTAGTTAATTTGGGAGGCCTGGAATGGATTTTCAGTCAGTTTGTTGTTCCCTAAAACAAAACGGCGCATTAATTAGCCAACCCACCTTTTGTTCAGCTTCAGCGTGGCCCCACATCAGCTGCAGGGGAGGTCCAATCTAAGAGGTATTCATTGATTTACTGAGTACTAATGGAAAATAGAGGCTTTAATGAAGGGGATAAGTTTTCTAAGTGCATGTGTTTTTATTGGCTGTAAAGTCTAACTTCAGTATCAGCTGCTCTGGGATTCCACAGCTTGATTAATTAGCTTCTTTTGGAGACTGTTGAAGTTTTTAAGCGTCGTCTCTTCTGGGAAATTCTCCTTTAACATTTGAAATGACAGCTTTTTGTTCATTTGTTTCAGGAGCTGTTGACTGCTGAGTTTTGGACACTGTGATGGAAAATCCTGGTAAGAAAAAATCATTAAATGTATTAACTAGACCAGGGGTGTCAAACATTAGGCTCGTGGGCCAGAACCGGCCCGCTGAGGGGTCCAATCTGGCCCACTTTCCTTCCTTCCTTTCTTCCCTCTTTTCATCCCCCCTTCCTTCCTTCTGTTCTTCCTCCCTTTCTTCCCTCCCTCCTTCCTTCCATATTTCCTTCCTCCCTTTCTTTCCTTCCTTCGTTCCTTTTACCCTTCCTTCCATCAGTCCTTCCTTTCTTTCTCATGTCCATCTGTACTTCCTTTCTTTCTTCCATCCTTCATTCTGTCTGTCCATCATATCTTCCCTCCCTCCTTCCTTGCATCTTTCTTTCCTGTCTCTTTTTCGTTTGTTCGTTCCTTTTTTCATCCCTCCTTCCTTCCTTCTGTCCTTCCATCTGTCCTTCCTCCTTTTCTTTCCTTCCTGTCTTCTTTTCATTCCTTTTATCCTTCCTTCCATCTTTCCTTACTTTCTTTCTCATGTCCTTCTGTCCTTCCTCCCTTTTTTCCATCCATCTTTCTGTCCGTTCATCATATCTTCCTTCCCTCCCTCCTTCCTTCCATCTTTCTTTCCTGTCTCCTTTTCGTTCCTTTTTGTTTTTCCCTCCTTCCTTCCATCTTTTTAATGATCCGGCCCACATGAGATCAAATTGGGCTGTATGTGGCCCTTGAATGAAAATGAGTTTGACACCTCTGAACTAGACTGTAATTTGGTATTTGTAAAATATTGAAAGGGTTTTTTAAATTTACATTGCTAGATTAATTTGAAATATGTCAACAAATTTAAAAAATAAAAGCATATAAACACCTCCTCAAAACTGAAACTATGGTTAGAGTTAAGGTTCCAGTTTAAATGTAAGTGTCAGCTGTAGCAGACTCCCTTTAATACCCCCAATCCTAGTATCACCATGACATAAAGCTGTGAGTCAACAGACCCTGTGGTTGTTTATTGAGCTAGGCACACACACACACACAAAGGGGGTCGGGCCTCCGTGACGCACTCTGGTGTTGACACAGCAGCTATCTGATTGGCTCCGGCTCAGAGGACACACCTGTAGGTGAGCGGAGCTGCCGGGTTTCTGTCACCTGGCACGCATGGCCTTGTGTCTGTTTCACTGCTGAGGCTCAGAGATCGTTGACGACCTCGGCGTTATCAGGGACACACACAGAGAGAGACACACACACAGAGGATTTAGCTGTTCTGCTGCATTTTTGTTTTTTAACATCTGTGGGAACATACCTGGGATGGCTGTACAGTCTGAATATATCCGTGAGTAAACCTGCTTTCTCTCTCTGTTGTTGAATGTAGAAGATTTCACCTCCTTTTCTAACCGGCAACACGTCCTTTTATTTTGAAATCGTGCTAATGTGATTAAGGCAGTCGCCTTTTTAGGTTATTAAACTGTCAGGAGAGGACAGGGCATGAGTCCATGAGCACTTTTTTTAGGCCACTGGGCCAAACAGGAACAGATTAGGGAAGCTTGATGTTCTCATCCCTGCTCCGGCACTGTGGCCAAAGCAGTAAAAATAAACCAAACTTCCTCTTCTGCTCCATCATAAAAGCGACGTGATTATGACAGGAAACGATTGGAATGCTATACAAATCCCTACTTTTTTGATCCAAAAGGGCACGGCCGCTCTCATTACATTACAGTCACTACTTGTATAATTTTAGGGCCATCACGATAAGTGTTTTTCCTGAGTCACCACGTTTATTTCTGTCAAGTTTCGCTTCCTGTTTCTCGGTTAATGTCGTCTGTCTCCATCTACTGCTGCTCTTTGGAAAGAGTTAAAAGGATGTCATGGTGGGTCACGTGATGTCATATTATCCCCGTCCGTTTACCAATCATTTCCACGGCTGTCCTCATTATTGTCCCTGAATCACGAGGGCTGATCCGTGGTCTTACATTCCAAGCATTCCTGTGTCAGAGTGGCACTCTTAATGCAGTGGCTTTAATTGGACTGTAGGGGGAGCAACAGTTATACAAGCAGGTTATTGAGTCAGCTTTGTTTGATGTATTAATGTCACTGCTTTGGTTTTTTTTTAGTTTAAAAAAAAAAAAGAAAAAGTAAACCAAAATCAATCACTATAATGGAAACACCTTGCATTTATGAAATATAAGCTTGTGTAGTATCAAGTTTCTTTGTGATGTATTTGGATTAGATAACATAGAACATACAAAACAAGAACACACTTACAATGTGCTTCCTATAAACTAACAAAAAACAAATGTCATTTTTTCCCTGTCCTAGTTTCCTTTTTTAAGAGCTCCTTTAACTCCCACACACTGATTATATATCAGCTAATGACACAGTGCTCTGATAGAGATGTTCACACACTGTATCTTTGGCTACGTATGTGATTAAGGCCTCTGTGTCTGCTGAGGTGTTGTATGTAAAACACTTTCCTGTCAGATATTATCATGCTTTACAGTGTTAAAGAAATATCTGAGCGCTATAGTGTGGCTCAATTGTTTGCTGTTTTTTCCAACTATGTTTATTAGCATTAGAGGCACATATAAGAAAACACGTGGGAGTTAAAGTGAAGCAAATAGTCCCAGTCATAGCTGTGAAACCGCCATCTGACTTAATGTCTTATGAGTTCACACATGCCCAGAGAGTCATCGGACACCTCCACCCTGTCACTTCCTCTCCTCTGGCACTGAGCTCCACCTCGTCCCGGCTCACCTTCCACTTCTCCAGTTACCTCAACACACCCTCCCCCCTCGACAGAGACAGTCCCCCCCCCTTGTCTTTCAGGGAGTAGTGTTTTGGCAGTGTGCAGAACAGTGCCTCTCTGGGGGGGGGCCCCCTCACTGCTTTGCAAAATCCCTCAAGGCTTTGACGGCCGGACCAGCCAAACCTCAAAGCTCGCCCGCTGTGAACTTTGCCCCCGAAAAATGCGCTCTCAGGAATGAAAGGCATCCAAGGCTGCCGGATTACCTTATTGGCCTACCTTATTTATGAAGTCAGAGCTTCAAGAAGGGAGGGACCTAAGCACCGAGCGAGTGAGTGTGTTTGTGTTTTTTTAAAGGGAATGAAGGAGGGAGTTAGGGAGTGAGAGAGAGAGAGAGAGAGAGAGAGAGAGAGAGAGACCAAATCTCACAGGCTGAAGGGGAGGGGAGAGGGCACGACTACAGAGACCAGAAACTAAATGAAGCGAGCGAGCAGTCAAGACGGCTCTTGAGTTACAGGAGCTTTACAGGGTGGCTTCAGGTTTTCCTTTCCTGCCGTGGGCCTTGGGAGAGGCAGGGCCCGGCAGGCCAACGGCACCAGGAGCCGTAGCATGGGACAAAGTGCTAGCGGTGAGACAGTGGCCCAGCAACCAGCCCAACACAACACGGGTGAGTCGGAGGACAAGCGGCTCACTAACGCGCGGCTGACTCATACATAAGTTGTGAGACGATATTTCTTAACGTGGAAACAGCCTGTCAAGCGTGTTTTGCATTAGAAGAAGAAGACGAACAGAAGAACAGTTAATATATGAACAGGTGTTTCTTTAAGCAGAGAGAGACTGGAAGGCGGCAGGCACAGACAGGTGTAGAAGAATGCATGCAGATGGAATGTGGTGATTGTGAAATGTACAAACCACACAAACTTCTCTCTGTTTTGCACGCAGCGCTCCATCTCCCCTCTGGGGCCAATTCTGAAAAAAAAAAAAAAAAAAGGGAAAGAAGATTTCAGGGGGTACAAGGCACCAACTGACACCACTTCTTTCCATGTGAATCTCTCTCTTTTTGAGCTTTCATGACTTGGCTTTTCATGTTGTAGTCTAACACAGTTATTAGGCGATGCCCCTGCAAAGCCCCTGACTCACTGGAAAAGCTAAACACTGACTTTCAGAACCTGTTTCTGCTGTCTAAGGGAGGGAACCATTTCTCAAGCTTGTATTTGCACACTCACAACTCTTCTTGATAATACAGCCTGTAGCTGTACTGCAGTCCAGCATCTCTGACATAGGCCAGCTGTCTATCTTTACATACACTGCTAACCCCCAGCCTCATGTTTGTAGAACAGAAACAATACCATGAGTGAGTTGTACGTGGGTCAATATTTGCCTCATATGTTCCAGTCTGCTTTTCTGTTCAAACACTTTTTCAGGCGCCTAAATAAAACATGTAACATGAGAGCATCCTCTTCGTTACATATTTGTTCTCCGTGCTAAATGTATTTTTGCCCCCAGTTTGCCGTTCAGCACGTTTAGCGCCGACACGTCATGTGATTGGCATGAGTCATATGGATGGACTTGACTACCCCCACCCCCCCAAGGGCTGAGGGGTATTGCATTAACGCCAGGGGGTTAGTTAGCTGTTTTCTTGCTTTTTTAGTCAGCCTTTGAGTTTGAATGGTTGAGCGTTTACAGGAGCCTGTGTCGTTACTGCTGCCAGGCAATGTTGAAACAAGCTTTCCTGTTTAGGGTCAGCTTGTAACACAGATCTATAGCTTATATCTTATATCTTAAAGTGCTTAGTTTAGTCTGAGCTTTGGAATCTTTACCCTCATCTATTAGCGGTCCTTGACTTTTTTTTAATTCTCTGGTTGTTCTTTTGACGAGCAGCACCATCTAAAAATGGTCCCGCTCTGTGACACGAGGGCAACACATCACACTTGGATTGTGTCGCAGCCAAGCAACATCACCACCACCCCAACCTCTCCCAGTTTAACACTCATCGGTGTCTGGGTTATGTGTCCGGAATAGCCGCGAGGTCCAGCACTCTTGCACAGAATTGACTGACCTCTGTGTGCCTGCATGTCAGCATGGGCGTTTCACACATACATGCTTCTCTACACTGGGTAGACAAAATAATGTAGATGCTCTATGGACAGGGTATTTTTCATGATCATTATTGCATCGTTGCATCGATCAGGTTGAAAGTTAACCAGCACTTAAATGTGTGCTTTAGTAAATGATCTGCACCCAAACGTTGGGTTTAATGGTAAATAAACTGCAGAATTATTCAGTATGTCTGTTTGAATAGTCTTGACTCATATACGCCAAGCAGTCAAACTGCATTGAGACAGAAAAATAGTGGTCATACGTTAAAGATAATGAACACGATAGAGACGTAGTAATGTGAAGTTATACTGCTGATTCATGTATAAAACCTTATCTGACATTGCTTTTGTCAAGTGTTAACTTTTTGTCTGCTCCCACTAGAGATAAATGAAACTAAGTGTGAGGATAAAGGGCTGCGTCAGTGAGGTCAAGGCTGAAGAGCACACATCTTTCTCTCCCACCATGTGATACAAGACACAGTGTATCATAGCAATAGTTTGGCATGTTTGTACCTCAAGTTGTAACTAATCCAGCTGATCTATGCCACCATCACCATGCTGGCATGTTAATGAAAGTACAGATGTTTGGGGTTGACAGATGAAGGTATCATTGAGTCACATGAGAATCACAGTTTCCTGTGCTTCTGAATTGATTCACAAATGCCAGAAATGTTGACAGAAGGAAAAAGGTGGAACTCAACTGTGAGGGCAGTTCAGCACCCGGACAGTCTACTCTGTGCACATGCTAGCGTTATCTTGTAGTTCATGTTCAAAAAGGGGAATCCTGTTTAGATTTAATAATAACATTGGTGAGATAAACATTGCGATGGTGAACCTTCTATGTAGTCACTGAGAGACTAATGTTAGCGCAGTGGAGCAGCAAACTCCAGCAGTAACAAACGGGAGCAGCTGACCGACACAAACGACACAGTAAACCAACTCCGAGGTGAAGAAAATGACTCGGTGCTCAGTCTGTCTCTCCTCAACAACCCTGCTGAGTGGGCAGCCATGTCTTTCCTAAGAGGTCAGTGCAGCAGAGAGGCTGCTCTCCACTGCCGCAGATATAAAGTTAATGATACAGCAGAGCACTCTTCCTCCACCTCACTTTGTTATTCTCATACAGACAGGAGACTGAGATGCTTTCTTATTATTCATCTTAATAACTAGTTATGTTTCACATTGTATTTCAGTGGACAAAGGACACCAGTGAAAGGTTTGGCACATTCAGAGACTGAATACAGTGTCCCCTTCTCTATGTGTTCAATTGAGAATACATTGTGAATCAAATCCGCACCACATATCATGATAGTATTAAACTGGGTAGTAAGTGTATGGGCCCAGGCCTTAAGCTTTCCTCTGTGAATGGAAGTTATTCACTGAGAAATAGTTTTGAAATTGGTTATGTCACAGGTTTCAGAAGAAATATCCGTCTGGCTGTGAGAGCACTGTGTAAATCATAGCTGGCTTTACTTTCCCGATTGATAAATCAGCCAACTCGCAACCCACCATTTCTTGCCTCGTAATCAGATGACATCCATCATAAACTAAAAATCTGAAACATATGACTTTACGAAAGTGGAAATTTCAGCCAGAGACAGATCAGTGACTCATTGTAGGCAGCGGAGGACGTAATTTAGACAGGATTAAACATAACCTAATTATCTATCAATGACAAGAGCTGTAGCCCACACATGACTTATCAGCATAGGAAACTAAAATGGGCTGCAATCATTATCTTGATAACAAACTTAAGTCCACTAGTTTCCCTTTTTTTTTTTTTTTTTTTTGAAGAACAGCAGCATATCTGATCTGTAACTCGATTAAAATGTGATGGATTGCTCTACATTGTACCTGACTGCTAACTGCTCATATTCCAATGAGCAAAGTTATTCCAGCTGTATAATAATTGGACACTAGCCTCTGAAGAAAAAAGAAAAGAAAAAAAAACCCTCTATGGACAGAACCAAAGTCTGGAGATGCACAAATAACATCAGCAACTTTGCACATTGTCAGCACATGTATTCTAGATTGATCAAATTCTTGACAGTGATTAATAGGTCATGCATTAATCATTAATATCTCCATTCAATATACAAAAAAAGAGCTGTCCCGAGCTGACCTCTCCGATTTCTAATTCTGGCTACGTTCGTGTCTGACGTTGAGAAAACTCATCCGTGGGTTATAGCTTTTATAGTGATTGTAAAAAATGACAATCCATTTTTAATCTCCTCCAGTTGTCCCACATGTGTTACACATCTGTAGGACAGGTAAGCCCATCCTCTGTCAGATATGATCCAGCTGATATCCATCAGTTGCCGTGCCTGTGAAAGAAAACTAGGAATCTCATCTCTTCACCTCCTCTTTCATTTTTCATTTTTTCATTTTTACACCCCATTAACCACAAGTGAAACTTCCCACTGAGACTGATCAGTGTTTTTAATATGTAAGATGAATTAAATAGACTGACAACTGGTTTGAAACTGTAATTATGTGGCATAAAATTGATACGTGTCATTTAATGATATTGTTTGTATTTTATTTGCAGTTATATTAATAAACTGCTGCAGGGGCTCACATGTCCTCATTCTCATCAACATTGAGATTGTGTTGATGCTGCCTCAGGCTGTAGTCTTATCTGTACGTGTTGATGAGAAGTTCACTTTTCTTTTTATTATTAGGAGCTGACGAGGTCTGACTTGACTTTTTAGCTTGGGGGGAGGGGCATGTTCTGTCTGTCTGTCTGCTTTTAATGACTCCCACTGAAATTAGTTTGTCCCTCCCAACACACACACACACACACATACACACACGCCTTTGGGTGCAACACACATCTTTAACTGCTAATTGGCTCTGTTATTTTACCCGCAACCTTTTTGCTTCCTGCAGGCCCAGTGTAACACATCCTCAGTGCGCACCGCAGAGAGGCAATTTATGTGAGGGCAAACATCAAACACAATGTAAAAAACCTGCAGTAATTGTGTTTCTGAGAAACTGCTGTTGGTTCTGTGTCAGAAGCTGTCAAGTCTAGTCACTCCTGATTGGCTTATTTACCCAAGAAGTTGCTTTCAGGCTTTTTTATTTTATTTTAATTTTGCCACCAATTAGAGGAGAAAGTTTGCTCAGATTTTAGAAAAGATAATATCTGGATTTATTGAGCTGCCAAAGATAGTGACACGTGTGTGTGTGTGTGTGTGTGTGTGTGTGTGTGTGTGTGTGTGTGTGTGTGTGTGTGTGTGTGTGTGTGTGTGTGTGTGTGTGTGTGTGTGTGTGTGTGTGTGTGTGTGTGTGTATAGCCCACACTTTTTTATAGCAGTTATAAAAAGGATAAAGTTATGTCACACATCCTTGAATACGCATTTGTGGAAGTCAACAGCTGCCAATATTAAAATAAAATCTTTGTCAGCTTATGTCACCTCTATTGTTCACATCTCTTAATTCATTTATATTGAATGTCAGCCTCTTTCACATGGTGTCAGTGTAACAGCACATGTCTGTGTATGTACTGTACTAGTTAAACAGTGGTTAAAGTCCTCTTTCATGGTTTCTATGCTCTTTGCCATTCAGTACAGTGTTGTGCAACTTCTGCCTCACGACTCATCACCTAAGAATTACAAAAGTGGTTTCACACCCACTGCTTAATCTATTCAAAAGAATAAGAGTCACAGTTTCTGTTGAGTTGGTTATATTTCCCCTCGTAGTTTAACTCGTATTATTATTTTTAAAGCAAAAAAAAAACAAGACTTAATAGCGATGGATGAATCTGACAAGTACATAAGATATTAAATGCTAGTGTACTCACACATGAATTCACAGCACCCTGTAAATGATGTTGGGAGAGGCTGTACCCATATTTCACCATCTGGCTCTCATGTGACAGCTAATCAGGCTGCAAGAGTGGAATTTGGACCGGCCTTGTTTAGAGATTTAGTCTTTTTTATTATGACACATAATTGAAGCAGCAGTTTAGAGATAAAGCCATGACCTACATATGGAGATAATGCTGTTTGTTTGACTTATTTATTATATAATTAGAACACGCTCTATTGTTTGTGGTGTCTCTCAATTTTAACCTTTTTTTTTTTTTGGGATCGTGACAATTAGTGCTGTAGGCTGGAATTCCTTTCTAATCTGTAATAGATGTTGGCCAAGGAGCAAGGACTTATCAGTTCCATTCATTCATGAATACAATGAACTGTTCTTACAAAACTAATATGAGATGTGTGAGCAGTGCAGTAAAGTGTTGGTCTTTAGAGATGACTTTTTAGATGCTTATCACTGAGTATCATTGTGTTCAAACTTTTTTGCCATTCTCTGAATTATTTATTTATTTTTTCCCCCGCCCCTCAGACGATGAGGTGGACCTGCAACACAGCACGACACCGGGCGAAGACGGAAACTCGGGCGGGGGAACGCCTCCGACCAAACGCAAAGGCAAATTCTCCAAAATGGGAAGAATCTTTAAGCCCTGGAAATGGAGGAAGAAGAAGCCGAGCGAGAAGTTTGCTGAAACGTCTATAGGTAAGCTGGGAACAAAAGCTTATTCACAATGTGTGTGCATTTTTATGGTTGATTATTCATTTCTAAAAAGGTCAAAGCCCCAGCAACACTTGTAGTATATTATGGAACAACTTCACTCTTAGACCAACGGGGTTCAGCTCGAGGCCTTCATCAGGGTCATCATTAAACACATTACATAGTCTTTAAATAGGGTGGTTAAAAAGTAGCAGAAAAAAATCAACCAGTTATGTGCATCCAGTCATCAGGAGGACAAAGGGAGTGTCCAATAAGATTATCATTGTTATTTATTGATCTTTACTTTTTTTTCAGCTTTGGAAAGAAAGATTTCAGTTCGAAAAAGTCGCCAAGAGCTGATAGCAAGAGGTGTTCTAAAGGAAATCCCAGAGAACGGTACGTAATGTGAAGTAATATAAAAAAAACCTTATTATTC